>NC_041231.1:30901667-30902975 GCF_002837175.3 Physeter macrocephalus
TTTTTTTTTTTTTTGCGGTACGCAGGCCTCTCACCGTTGTGGCCTTTCCCATTGCGGAGCACAGGCTCCGGACGCACAGGCTCAGCGGCCATGGCTCACGGGCCCAGCCGCTCTGTGGCATGTGGGATCCTCCCGGACTGGGGCACTAACCCGTATCCCATGCATCGGCAGGCGGACTCAACCACTGCGCCACCAGGGAAGCCCCTTCTGCCCATTTTTTGATTGGGTTGTTTGTTTTTTTAATATTGAGCTGCATGACCTATTTATATACTTTGGCGATTAATCCTTTCTCCATTGATTCGTTTGCAAATATTTTCTCCCATTCTGAGGGTTGTCTTTTCGTCTTTTTTATAGTTTCCTTTGCTGTGCAAAAGCTTTTAAGTTTCATTAGGTCCCATGTGTTTATTTTTGTTTTTATTTCCATTACTGTAGGAGGTGTGTCAAAAAAGATCTTGCTGTGATTTATGTCAAAGAGTGTTCTTCCTATGTTTTCCTCTAAGAGTTTTATAGTGTCCAGTCTTACATTTAGGTCTTTAATCCATTTTAAGTTTATTTTTGTGTATGGTGTTAGGGAGTGTTCTAATTTCATGCTTTTACATGTAGCTGTCCAGTTTTCGCAGCACCACTTACTGAAGAGACTGTCTTTTCTCTATTGTATATCCTTGAATCCTTTGTCATAGATTAGTTGACCATAGGTGCGTGGGTTTAACTCTGGGCTTTCAATGCTGTTCCATTGATCTATATTTCTGTTTTTGTGCCAGTACCATATTGTCTTGATTACTGTAGCCTTGCAGTACAGTCTGAAGTCAGGGAGTCTGATTCCTCCAGCTCCGCTTTTTCCCCTCAAGATTGCTTTGGTTATTTGGGGTCTTTTGTGTCCCATACAAATTGTGAATTTTTTTGGTTCTACTTCTGTAAAAAATGCCATTGGTAATTTGATAGGGATTGCATTGAATCTATAGATTGCTTTGCGTAGTATAGTCATTTTCACAATGTTGATTCTTCCAATCCAAGAACATGGTATATCTCTCCATCTGTTTGTGTCATCTTTGATTTCTTTAATCAGTGTCTTATAGTTTTCTGAGTACAAATCTTTTACCTCCTTAGGTAGGTTTACTACTAGGTATTTTATTCTTTTGTCGCAATGGTGAATGGGATTGTTTCCTTAATTTCTCTTTCTGATCTTTTGTTGTTAGTATATAGGAATGCAAGAGATTTCTGTGCAATAATTTTGTATCCTGCTACTTTACCAAATTCACTGATTAGCTCTAATAGTTTTCTGGTGGCATCTTTAGGATTCTCTATGTA
>NC_041231.1:30904281-30906051 GCF_002837175.3 Physeter macrocephalus
ATTTGTTACCCAAGCTGTGATCTATCCTGGAGAATGTTCCATGTGCACTTGAGAAGAAAGTGTAATCTGCTGTTTTTGGATGGAACGTCCTATAAATATCAATTAAATATATCTGGTCTACTGTGTCATTTAAATCTCATGTTTCCTTATTAATTTTCTGCCTGGATGATCTGTCCATTGGTGTAAATGAGATGTTAAAGTCCCCCACTGTTTTGTGCTACTATCAATTTTCTCCTTTATAGCTGTTAGCATTTACCTTATGTACTGAGGTGCTTTTATGTTGGGTGCATATATAATTGTTATATCTTCTTCTTGGATTGATCCCTTGATCATTATGTAGTGTCTTTCCTTGTCTCTTATAACATTCTTTATTTTATTTATTTTTTTATTAAACTTTAAAAAAATTATATATTTATTTATTTTTGGCTGTGTTGGGTCTTCATTGCTGCATGTGGGCTTTCTCTACTTGAGGGGAGTGGGGGCTACTCTTCGTTGCAGTGCGTGGTCTTCTCATTGTGGTGGCTTTTCTTCTTGAGCACACGTTCTAGGTGCGCAAGCTTCAGTAGTTGTGGTACATGGGCTCAGTAGTTGTAGCTTGCGGGCTCAGTAGTTGTAGCTTCCAGGCTCTAGAGCACAGGCTCTGTAGTTGTGGCGCACAGGCTTAGTTGCTCCACAGCATGTGGGATCTTCCCGGACAAGGGATTGAACCCGTGTCCCCTGCATTGGCAGGTGGATTCTTAACCACTGCACCACCAGGGAAGTCCCAACACTCTTTATTTTAAGTCTATTTTATCTGATATGAGTATTGCTACTTCAGGTTTATTTTGATTTCCACTTGCATGGAATATCTTTTTCCATCACCTCACTTTCAGTCTGTATGTGTTCCTAGGTCTGAAGTGGGTCTCTTGAAGACAGCATATATGTGGGTCTTGTATTTGTATCCATTCAGCAAGTCCGTGACTATTGTTTGCGGCATTTAATCCATTCACATTTAAGGTAATTATCAATATTGTTTTTGTATCCATTCAGCCAGTCTATGTCTTTTAGTTGGAGCATTTAATCCATTCACATTTAAGGTAATTATCAATATGTATGTTCCTATTACCATTTTCTTAATTGTTTTGGGTTTGTTTTTGTAGGTCCTTTTCTTCTCTTGTGTTTCCCAGTTAAAGAAGTTCCTTTAGCATTTGTTGTAGAGCTGATTTGGTCGTGCTGAATTCTCTTAGCTTTTGCTTGTCTGTAAAGCTTTTGATTTCTCCATCGAATCTGAATGAGATCCTTGCTGGGTAGAGTAATCTTGGTTGTAGGCTTTTCCCTTTCATCAATTTAAATATATCATGCCACTCGCTTCTGGCTTATAGAGTTTCTGCTGAGAAATCAGCTGTTAACCTTATGGGAGTTCCCTGGTATGTTATTTGTTGTTTTTCCCTTGCTGCATTTAATAATTTTTCTTTGTCTTTAATTTTCGGCAATTTGATTACTTTGTGTCTTGGTGTGTTTCTCCTAGGGTTTATCCTGCCTGGGACTCTCTGTGCTTCCTGGACTTGGATGGCTATTTCTTTTCCCATATTAGGGAAGTTTTTCACTATAATCTCTTCGAATATTTTCTTAGGTCCTTTCTCTCTCTCTTCTCCTTTTGGGACCCCTATAATGCGAATTTTGTTGCGTTTAATGTTGTCCCAGAGGTCTCTTAGGCTGTCTTCATTTCTTTTCATTCTTTTTTCTTTATTCTGTTCCATGGCAGTGAATTCCACCATTCTGTCTTCCAGG
>NC_041231.1:30906239-30950403 GCF_002837175.3 Physeter macrocephalus
AATTCTTCTAGGTCTTTGTTAAAATTTCTTGTATCTTCTCGATCTTTGCCTCCATTCTTTTTCCGAGGTCCTGGATCATCTTCACTATCATTATTCTGAATTCTTTTTCTGGAAGGTTGCCTATCTCTACTTCATTTAGTTGTTTTTCTGGGGTTTTATCTTGTTCCTTCATCTGGTACATAGTCCTCTGCCTTTTCGTTTTGTCTATTTTTCTTTGAATGTGGTTTTTGTTCCACAGGCTGCAGGACTGTAGTTCTTCTTGCATCTGCTGTCTGCCCTCTGGTGGATGAGGGTATCTAAGAGGCTTGTGCCAGTTTCTTGATGGGAGAGACTGGTGGTGGATAGACCTGGGTGTTGCTCTGGTGGGCAGAGCTCAGTAAAACTTTAATCTGCTTGTCTGCTGATGGGGGGTGCTGAGTGCCCTCCCTGTTGGTTGTTTGGCCTGAGGCAACCCAGCACTGGAGCCTACCCGGGCTCTTTGGTGGGGCTAATGGTGGACTCTGGGAGGGCTCACGCCAAGGAGTACTTCCCAGAACTTCTGCTTGCAGTGTCCTTGTCCTCACGGTGAGCCACAGCCACCCCCGCCTCTGCAGGAGACCCTCCAACACCAGGAGGTAGGTCTGGTTCCATCTCCCATGGGGTCACTGCTCCTTCTCCCTGGGTGCTGATGCACACACTACTTTGCGTGTGCCCTCCAAGAGTGGAGTTTCTGTTTCCCCCAGACCTGTCAAAGACCTGTAATCAAATCCCGCTAGCCTTCAAAATCTGATTCTCTGGGAATTCCTCCTCCCATTGCCAGACTCCCAGGTTGGGAAGCCTGACGTGGGGCTCAGAACCTTCACTTCAGTGGGTGGACTTCTGTGGTATAACTGTTCTCCAGTTTGTGACTCACCCATCCAGCGGTTATGGGATTTGATTTTATTGTGATTGCGTCCATCCTACCATATCATTGCAGCTTCTCCTTTGTCTTTGGATGTGGGGTATCTTTTTTGGTGAGTTCCAGTGTTTTTCTGTTGATGACTGTTCAGCAGTTAGTTGTGATTCTGGTGCTCTTGCAAAAGGGAGTGAGCGCACATCCTTCCACTCTGCCATCTTAACTGAATCACTGAACTGTGTATATTTTATAACTGTGTATATTTTATCTCAACAATTATCAAGTTCAAGGATAGAGACTTAATTTCATCTTTCATCTTTCTATCACAGTAGGAGTTCAGTAAATGCTCACGGAACTGACTATGTTTCATCCAGTTCCCAGCTGTTTTGCCAAAGGACCCAGAGTTTTAGAAACTGAAACCACAAAATGAAGAGAAAAATGGTGGACTGTCCATTGCAAGGTGAGCATCGCTAATCCTTGAGTCAATCTATATTATTCCGTTAGCCCTTTCTTATTTCCTCTGGAGCCAGCTTTTGAGCATTTTGCTCTTGAGAGAAAGCTTGCTGAGGATTCAAAAGCTCTGCTGTTGTTTCAAAAGGAACCAATGTCAAAAGATCTGCCCTGACAAATGGCACAGTGGCTCTGCAGCTAGAGTCCTGCTACTTGAATTCTATTGATGTATTTAAATTACTCTTTCTGTTTGAGCCTTTCCTGGGTCTTGAAAAAGAGGTCTCTTTGAGGTTTAAGGTCTTATCTTCCAGACTTTTCTTTTCAGTGTCTACCCGAGCAAGCTCTTACTGGATCATGCCCAATGAATGGCCTCGCCCCGTTCCTTAAGAGGATGATTATGCAGGAGAAATGCCCCATGGACAGGTGGCTCTTACCGTGACTTTGCAGCCTCTTCCAGAAAAGATCACTCTTAAGGAGCAAGTAAGTCTTAGATGGGGACTTGTAAATCTCTTTACATCTGTGTCTATTCGTCTCCATGAGGAGCTTCTCAAGGGCATGGGAGACACTGGGATTGAGTGAAAAGGGCTTGGCCTTTGACCCCACAGAGATCTAAGCTGTAACACCGAAAGGCTGAGTGTCATAGGCAAGTGACTTGGCTCTTAGCACTTTAGTTTTTCCTTTGTAAGATGGGGACGGAGTCACCTAACTCACAGAATCATTGTGGGGATTAAAGACCTAAAGACGTATATAAAAAAAGCCTTTATATGATCAGTAATGTAACACTTCTAAATACATTTATATTTGTGGAGGCGGTACAGACCAGTGGTCAAGCATGCAGATTTTGGGGGTATCAGGTGGATGTGGATCCAAGCTCTCTTTTATCCTCTTCAAACTATATGACCTCAGGAGAGTGCTTCTCCTCTCTGACTTTGTTCCCTCATCTGGAAAGTGCAAATACCACCACCTACTTGAAAATCTATAGGAAATCAATGAGTTAGAGAAAGTAAAGTGCCTTCCACAGTAACCAGTCCATATGTGGCTCTCAAAAGTGTGTGTCCGGGCTTCCCTGGTGGCGCAGTGGTTGAGAGTCCGCCTGCCGATGCAGGGGACACGGGTTCATGCCCCAGTCTGGGAAGATCCCACATGCCGCGGAGCAGCTGGGCCCGTGAGCCATGGCCACTGAGCCTGCGCATCCGGAGCCTGTGCTCCGCAACGGGAGAGGCCACAACAGTGAGAGGCCAGTGTACAGAAAAAAAAAAAAAAAAAAAAAAAAAGTTTGTTTCCATCTCCTCTGTTACATGTGCTCGTATCTTCAGCATCTATACAAATGTTTGCGGGTGATATCATGGGAACCCTATATTCCTCTAAGGCCTGAATGCAAAGGATTGCTGTGAACCTCTCCAACTGGTGTCGATTCTCCTACTATTACTCCATTAGGAATAATTTCCTAGCATTCTGGCCAAGCAGGGACACTGCAAGGCAACATCCCTCCCCACTGACTATTGTCACAGACCTCACTGGATGAGTAACAAGGGCGGACTGCCTTGGTGACAAGAACAGCCACAACGTCAACCTCCTTAGAGCTGAGAACTGCAAATTCCCTGGCAGCCAGCATGACATGGCTGCTTTATAGCTGCCCCCTTCAAGGGAAACTTCAGAGGGCCCAATGGGAGCTTCTAATGTTAGGGCACAAGGAAACCTTCAGCTGATTTTATTCAAGGGGGGTTTTCTTTGTGTTCAGACTGGCTACCCACATGGAGACGTGTGTGTACACACACAGAGAACTTCTATGCAAATACAAATGGCTAGAAATGTAAACTCTTCTCCCTAAAAGGGAAGCGGAGAGAGTTTCTCCTGCTCTAGATGATAAAGCGTAAGCACCTACCATGTGCTAAGCAATGAACTGGGTATTCGAATGACAGACAAAATAAAGCACAATCCACATTTTTAAGAAACCAGCAAACTCACAGGAGATTTGGACACACATACCACTCATCCTTCAGGGGCTCAAAATTAATTGCTCCTTTCTCTGTGCCCACCACTTGACTTTCATAATCTTTATAACAGTAATCACATTAATCTATTCCAGAAATAGAAATGGATTCTTACTGAAATATGTGACACTCACAATTGTCAACAAAGCAAGATTAAAGAGAGAATAAAGCACACATTCCTCTTTGATCTTTTCCCCAGGAGCCTCATTTTTCTACAATAAAATAAGTTTTACTTACATACTAAGATGATAAAGAAAAGTGTTACTATATTTATAGGTCAGAATTGGACTAAGCCCCCGAAGGCATATTTTGACAAAATGAAAAGGCTATAAAATGTTGATATTAAAAAAAAAATAAGTCCAAAATATGTAAAATCTTTTCTATAATTGAAAGAAATTTCTGATGGGTATAAACTTCCAAATGCAGTCTAAGTAATTAGGTTATTTTGAGTTAAGAATCCAATCCACATCCAGCATGCTTATCCAAGCAATGCCCTTTGTTCTCCCGACTTTTCCATAATACATGTTTTCTAGCACTGTTACTGCTACTGGCTTTTGGATTACAATTTCTTTGAAATGGTAGGAATTTCTGTAAAACCAAGTACTGCATCTTCATTTTACAGAGGGGGAAACAGAGAACAACAAGGGCACAGAGTAAAGCACAAAACTACGATTAAAAATTTCTGTCTCTCAAAGTGATGCCATTTCCATGCAGAAAGTCAGTAAAAAAATTAGTAATTACAATTCCTGAAATGTACGGATGAGTTGTTAGGGTCTAAAAGTTCTGTTACACCAATCAGCTAATAATGGTTCATTCACTCACTCAGTCATACACTAGACATCTCCTAACTTACTGGACTCAAAGTAGAGTGACAAAAATAACATGACCTTACAGAATTAAGTAGTTTTTCTAAATCCCAAATTCACATGTCTGTGAAAATGTGTTGCTTAAAACCTCTTGAATAGGCTACAACAAGTTTTGATTCAGCAGAACGTTGTCAGAACTCTCCGGTGTTATATCATATCCACGAAGTAAGGGCAATTTCAAATGGAAATTCTTCCATATTAATTTCTTACCACACAAGTAAGGAAAAGGGTTAAATTCATATAACATATTAAAATGTCTATTCATATCTTACTTTTCAGGTGAGCTTGTATGTGACATTCAATTGGTTCTGAGAAGACAGTGCAAACTTTTCAAGAAGACCTGGATTAGAATCATGAAGACTTTGGGGTAATACCACAAAATTTAATCTCTAAATGTTTACGAGTCTGGCCTAGATAAAACATTAGGTCAACTTTTCTTCAAGTGAAATGTTTCCCAAGTTAGGAAGATATTTTTTCATTCATTCATTCATTCAATCAACACAAGATAACAGTATTTGGTACTCTGCTTGGCCCTGAGTATACCTTAGTTGTTAAAACAGAGTTTCTGCCGTTATGAAGTTTCTAACTCTGTGAGAGAGACAATGAACAAAGGAACAACCCAAGAATCCTACAATGTCTACTGTGATCACTGCTGTGAAAGAAACAAGCGTGGTACTGATATAGAATCTATCAAGGTGAAGAGACATCTCCTGAGACTGTTACAGAAGCACTCGCAAAGGAAATGGAAATGTGAAAGATGGAATGTGGCCAGCCCTGGGGAGTGTGGAGGAAAGACCATTTCAGAAACAGGGACAAGAACGAGTCCTAAGACAGGAAAGAAGTTGCCCTTTTCAAAGAACTGAGATGGGGCCAGTGGCCCGGGAGTGGAGACCTTTGGGGAGCTCAGTACTGCAGACTTGGATGGGGCAAGGTCACTCTGGGAGAGGCAGGGATGCAGGACACAGGTGGACAGAACAGTAATGAGCAGGCCTGGAACCTCTTTCACGAAGGAAGGAGAAAAGGATGTGCGTGAGCACGGGTAAGTGGGTTTTACAGCAGGAAGCTGAAAGAAACGGGTTCTCTCTTCTCTGGAAGTAGGAAATGAGTGCGTCTGTGGCAGGGAAGGGAGAGATGGATGTGGCTGAAGTTTAAGATGCGGCCTAGTTTGAAACAGTCCCCCTAAACAGCAGAGAGAGCTGACTAAGGAAACAGAGAGCGTTCTGGGCAGCACCTAGATCCCAGCTGGTAAAAGGCCGTGAATTTATAGTTTTAGTAAGAGCAAATTAAGTCTTTGACCAGCAGATTACAGAACAGCAAGTATAGTAAATCTTAACATATGTAAAATCATACGCATGTATCTTTGGGCACAGAGGCAAAGAAAATCCTAGACGGAATTTCATCAACATGTCCAACACTATCCACTTACAGAGTGAGTGACTTTGATGTACACATTATTCTTTGTTGTTTGAATTATTCTATATGACTCACTTCAATGTTAGATTTATTTCCTAGTTGCCCAGCATTGGACTTTATGATATTCCCAATGGGAGGTTCTAGAGAACCATGGAATTCTAGATCTGAAAGGGACCATCCTGTCCTGCCTTTTCCTTTTAAAAATGAGGAAAGTGAGGCCCAGAAAGGGAAGGTTTTTTTTTTTTTTAAAGTCTTACAAGGATTGAACTGCACAGATAAATGTGTCCCAGGCCTCCTAACTGCCACACAAGGGTCTTTCCTATGCTAAGTTTAGACAGAGTATTAAATTGAAAATAATGCATAGAAAACTGGCTTTAACATGGGTGTTGAAGGTATTTTTTAGATAAAGACATATCCTGTGTAATATTTCAAAGTATGCATAGATGATATGAATACATGTATATATTTGTACATATATATGTTCATACATACATACACACAACTTTAAATTTGGATTGCATTATGTACATCATCTATTTTACCTTTGATATCACCTATTTCTACAGATGCCACACTGGGCACATCCATGGAAAAGTCTATCAGATTTCCTTCACCATCGTTTTCCCCACCGTCAGCCACTGGTTGTCAGAGGCACAGATGAAATTTCTCAAACTAACAACTGAGATTCTCTTATGAATGTAATTACATCTCATTTCTTCTTAGAGTAAGATGTTAAGGGGAAAGCCAGAAGTTAATTAAAAACACAAAGAAAGCAAAAAGATTTTTAAATGAAACTAAGCAACAAAACAACAAAAATACTACCACTGTCTCTTGCCTTCTGTTCACACGTGCACACTCAACTTTACACATCTGATTTTTTTTTTTTTTTTTTTTTTGTGGTATGCGGGCCTCCCTCTGCTGTGGCCTCTCCCGTTGCGGAGCACAGGCTCCGGACGCGCAGGCTCAGCGGCCATGGCTCACGGGCCCAGCCGCTCCGCGGCATGTGGGATCCTCCCAGACCAGGGCGCGAACCCGGTTCCCCTGCATCGGCAGGCGGACGCGCAATCACTGCGCCACCAGGGAAGCCCTGCACATCTGATTTTTGGCAGAATGTGGGAAGGAGACCTGCATTAAATGATGTGTGTGTGTAATCTGGATGGCCTTGAGCTAGCTAGGCAAGAGAGTGCAGGGAACAGCCCACCCCTCTAACACACTGGTCTGTACGTGTTTACCTCAGGCATCTGAAGCAACACACTCTTATGGTCTGAGCTGGTCCCATGTGCCCCTTTCCTAATTTTATCAGGAAAACAAGCCCTCCCAACATTCATGCTGTGGTTCAGGTAGGACTCCCCTGCTGGTTCTAAGGCCTAAGCCAGCCAGTGCCCCACAGCAGCCTCACGATTGGCTCAGTGTTGGGCACGTGAATCCATCAGAGCCAATGGGGCAGCATGAACCTTTTGTTAAGACCTTAGAGAACAAGAGTAGACATTTTTTCCAGTGGACTTGGACCTGAGAAGGCATAGGCTGGGGCTGCCATAGCCATCTTGACAACACGAGGTAGAATCTGTCTGACACAGAAAGCAAACTTATAGTTACCAAAGGGGAAAAGGCCGGGGTGGGGGAAATAATTAGGAGTTTTGGATTAGCAGATTTAAACTACTGTATATGAAATAGATAAAGAACAAGGTCCTACTGTATAGCACAGGGAACTATATTCAATATCCTGTGATAAAGCATAATGGAAAATAATATTAAAAAGTATGTATATATATGTATAACTGAAAGCTTTATATGCTGAGGACTATAAAACATTAATAAAGGAAATTGAAGATGATTCAAAGAAATGGAAAGATAGCCCATGCTCCTGGATTGGAAGAATTAATCTTCTTAAAATGGCCATATTACCCAAGCAATCTACAGATTTAATGCGATCCCTGTCAAATTACCCATACTTTTTTCACAGAATTAGAACAAATAATCCTAAAATTTATATGGAACCACAAAAGACCCAGAATTGCCGAAGCAATCCCGAGGAAAAAGAACAAAGTAGGAGGCATAACTCTCCCAGACTTCAGACAACATTACAAAGCTACAGTAATCAAAACAGTGCGGTACTGGCACAAAAACAGACATATGGATCGATGGAACAGAATAGAGAGCCGCATACCACAAAAAAAAAAAAAAAAAGAATAGAGAGCCCAAAATAAACCCACACACTTACAGTTGATTAATGTTCAACTAAGAAGGAAATAATATACAACAGAAAAAAGACGGTCTCTTCAGCAAGTGGTGTTGGGAAAGTTGGACAGCATGTAAATCAATGAAGTTAGAACACATCCTCACACCATACACAAAAATGAACTCAAAAAGCCTTAAAGACTTAAGTATAAGACATGACACCATAAAACTCCTAGAAGAGAACACAGGCAAAACATTCTCTGACAAAAATCGTACCAATGTTTTCTTAGTTCTATTATTTCTTTTTTTTTTTTTTTTTTTTTGCAGTACGCAGGCATCTCACTGCTGTGGCCTCTCCCATTGAGGAGCACAGGCTCCAGACGCGCAGGCTCAGCGGCCATGGCTCACAGGCCCAGCCGCTCCGTGGCATGTGGGATCTTCCCGGACTGGGGCACAAACCTGTGTCCCCTGCATCGGCAAGCGGATTCTCAACCACTGCACCACCAGGGAAGCCCTATTATTTCTTATATTTAATGGATACTTAGGCCCTCAGTCTTCCTCTTCCTTAATATTTTCTAATATTATTAAAGATAATCTTCCTTTACTCTTTGTCCTTCAAAGTCCTTAACTTTGGTAAAAATCCTTACTCATTATTTTTCCCTAATGTAAGCCATGAACTATGCCCTTCCCAAGTCTGATAGCAGATCTCTATGAGCCCCTTAATACCAACTGCAATTAGACCAGAGTCTAGCTTTTTTTTGAAAGAGAACTTTTTAAATAGACTCCCCCTAGGAATCTTATCAACACAGGATGTCTCACTTCATCTCATTGTGTGACCTCTGTTAAGACAATTTAAGATACGAAAATCGAAATTTATAGAACTTGTAAATTGAGGGCTGATTATCTGCATGAGAAAGGATTTCCATGAAGAAATTTCTTCAACTTAAAATTGTTTGGCAGAGGTGAGATGACAGGGAAAGGAAAGACCACAAAACTGCCAGCTAGAGACCGAGGAAGCTGCTAATTAAAGGGCAAAGAGAAAGGAGGATGAAACATTTCTGAAATTATCTGTCGGTCAATAAGAAAATATGAATAATTAGTATACAACTTCTGGGGAAACAAACATATTAAGGAATAAAGGAATTAAAGTGAACTTGATACTCTGTCAATGTGTTAGTAACCATTTTTTAAATGATTTATCTAGAAGCAAATTGATTTCAATAGAAACCTCTTGTTTAAGAAGGTGGTGAGGGGGCTTCCCTGGTGACGCAGTGGTTGAGAGTCTGCCTGCCAAGGTAGGGGACACGGGTTCGAGCCCCAGTCCGGGAAGATCCCACATGCCGCGGAGCAGCTGGGCCTGTGAGCCGTGGCCGCTGAGCCTGCGCATCCGGAGCCTGTGCTCCGCAACGGGAGAGGCCACAACAGTGAGAGGTCCGCGTACTGCGAAAAAAAAAAAAAAAAAAGAGAGAGAAGGTGGTGAGGGTGGTGGAGTAATGCAGTAGCTATGAACTTGGGTTTGGAAGTTGGACTGCCTGGGTTTGAATCCTGGATGATTCTTGTAGCTTGTGTGTGACCCCGCCGCTGAGCCTGCGCATCCGGAGCCTGTGCTCCGCAACGGGAGAGGCCACAACAGTGAGAGGTCCGCGTACTGCGAAAAAAAAAAAAAAAAGAGAGAGAAGGTAGTGAGGGTGGTGGAGTAATGCAGTAGCTATGAACTTGGGTTTGGAAGTTGGACTGCCTGGGTTTGAATCCTGGATGATTCTTGTAGCTTGTGTGTGACCCCTGGGTGAGTCACTTCATCTCAGAGTCTCTATCTCCTCACTTGTAAAATGCAGACAGTAACTCCTTCTTTGTCTTACTGGGAAAACTAAGTTGAATAAAGCACTATCCGACATTGGATACAGCACAAGATTACTTTAAATTCACAAAGGGATCACAGTGAGAAACTTCACCCAAAAGAGATGCATTCACTTAGCACAGATCCTAGAACAGACTAAGTATTCAATACATGACAACTATTATTATTATTATTGCCCAGAAATGTCCTCCAGTTATTCTGCCTCCACCAGGGAGACTGTACATTTTATACTTTAGGAGAGCAAGCAAAATAAAAATGAAAGACAGTTGACTGGGAATATACCCAGAGAAAACCATAATTCAAAAAACACATGCAGGGCTTCCCTGGTGGTGCAGTGGTTGAGAGTCCCCCTGCTGATGCAGGGGACACGGGTTCGTGCCCCGGTCCGGGAGGATCCCACATGCTGCGGAGCGGCTAGGCCTGTGAGCCATGGCCGCTGAGCCTGCGCATCCAGAGCCTGTGCTCCGCGACGGGAGAGGCCACAACAGTGAGAGGCCCCTGTACTGCAAAACAAACAAACAAAAACACATGCACTCCAATGTTAATTGCAGCACTATTTACAATAGCCAGGTCATGGAAGCAACCTAAATGTCCATCGACAGATGAACGGATAAAGAAGATGTGGTACATATATACAATGGAGTATTACTCCGCCATAAAAAAGGAACTAAAGTGGGTCATTTGTAGAGATGTGGATGGACCTAGAGACTGTCATATAGAGTTAAGAAAGTCAGAAAGAGAAAAACAAATATCATATATTAATGCATATATGTGGAATCTAGAAAAATGGTACAGATGAACCGGTTCGCAAGGCAGAAATAGAGACACGGATATTAGAAAACAAACGTATGGACACCAAGGGGGGAAGCAGGGGTGGCGGGGGATGAATTGGGAGATTGGGATTGACATATATACACCAATATGTATAAAACAGATAACTAATAAGAACCTGCTGTATAGCACAGGGAACTCCACTTTGCTGTACAGTAGAAACTAACACAACATTGTAAAACAACTATATCCCAATTAAAAAAAAAAAAGGAAGACAGTTGAAAAGAAAAGCCTCCCTCCCCTCCCTAGATCAACTGAATGAATTTGCCTTCCTCGAGTCGAAACCGAGTTGACGTCAAACCCATGATTAAAATTACCTGTCCCCCAAGTGCAGTCTTCTTTTTGTATAGAATCCATCTGAAGCTGGGCATAGAGAACTTCATCCTTTTTAAGGATGAGAGAGTGCTTTGATGGATTTCTTTGCATTTTGAAGTCGTAATTAAGCATATTGAGTTCCCTGCTACTTTGATCTTTATCATTATAATGAACTCCTTGGCAAATTTTAATGGGCCATCTACAAATTAATTTTATATTGTTTTTCATCATGGGTAAATCTGACGGACAGAGGTCGGGTATAAGTGGCAGTCCCTAGGAAAATGTCAGTTCACTCTGCCAGTGAGGAACTGTCAGGTGTCAGGAAAGAAGTCACCTGCTTTTGTGCAGCGTCCTATTCATAACGGCAGCCTATTTACTGTTTCCAGAGTGAGGAATACAGGATTGCTTTAAATTCAAACATACTGAAAGGGAGCATATTAAGAAACCTCACTAAAGAGAGAGGCTTTCTTCCCTGCCCCAAAGATTTGCTCCTCCGGGCTGCAGCAAGCTGGCACCTGATCTTGAATCCACACTTCAAATCAAGGAGCCTGACATTATGAGATGAGTAAGACAGCAGTCCTTGCCTCCAGGAGTTTACAAAGGATAAAGAAGGTACAAATGTTACTTTTATAAGATGCTGGAAAAGGAAACATGCTCTGAGAATCTAAAGGCTCTCACGATTTTCAGGGGAACCCGAAAAGCTGTCTAGAATGGAAGCGTGGCATCTGAACTGGGCCTTGAAGGTTGGGTGAGACGCTGATAGGTAGAGATGCAGAAATTGGGGTGAAGAGGACATTCTGGTTGCAGAGGTTGGTATGGCAAGTTGCGAAAATGACCAATCCTCCTAGTAAGCCCACAATTGAGGGATTTGCTGGGACATAGGATTAGACCTGGGAAAAGTCCATGGCAAACCAGGATGGACTGTCATTCAAAGATATACAAGGACTGGAGTTGGTTCTAAGAGAAACAGCTCAGTTGGACATGGGTAGAGTTTCTGTGAGGTGGTGTGTGGGTGCTTGTTAAAAAGAAAGATGCCTAAGCCCTGGCCTTGATTTATTAAGTCAGAATTTCTGGTGGTGGGGCCCAGGTGTACTGTTTTTAATCAAGTTCCCCAGGTGATTATTAATCACAATATAGTTTGAGAACTGACAGAAAACATAGGGTTTAGGTAAGGAAGAAAGTCTAAGACACAAATCTCATATACTCCCTACTTAAATATTCAACAAGTTTTCAAATGTGTAGAGTATATGAAATACTCTTCTTCCTGTCGTCATGCATGTTGGTTATCAACTAATACGTAGCAAATTAGCTCAAAAATTAGCCACTTAAAATAACAAACATTTACTATTTCACATATTTTCTGGGCCGGGAACCTAGGAATGCTGAGCTGGATGATTCTGGCTCAGGGTGTGTCAGGAGACTCAGTCAAACTGTCAGCTTGGGCTAGAGGCACCTCAAGTCTCAACTCAGGGCTGGAGGATACACTTTCAAGGTCATTCACGTGATTTTTTGGCAGGCCTCCTTTCCCCTCTGGCTGTTGGCTGGAGGTTTCAGTTTTCTGCCTCCCGGGCCTCTCCACCGGACAGACCAATTTGGCGGAGTGTGGGAGGGGACCACACAAAGATGTGAACACCAGGAGGGAGGGTCATCGGGGAACATCCTGGAGACCAGCTAGTACATAATGTCATTCCAAAACTTGACCCATTATATACCTCTGGAAACTGAGGCTCAGAAAGAATATAAAACTTTCCCCATTGTTCTATAGGTAACGTGGCAGGATCAGGACTGAAATAAAGATCTATCTTATCCTTCAACTTTTTTTTTTTTTTTGGCCGCACAGCATGGCTCGTGGAATTTTAGTTCCCCGAACAGGGATTGAACCTGGGCCCTCTCAGCAGTGAGAGCGAGGAGGCCTAACCACTGGACCACCAGGGAATTCCCCTTTTTTTTTTTACTTTTTTTTCCCCCTTGATCCTTAACTTGTGTAAAATCTTGTAATCACTATCGTAGTCTTCTTCACAAGAAGGATTTAATAACAATTATCATATGAAATCATATTTACTAAGACACTAATTTGTCTTATCACTAAACAATGCAGTTATACATTTTATATTAAACAACTTAATTAATAAAATTAAGTAACATAAATTTAACTTCCAGAAAGGCCAACCCTTCATTACCAATCCTCTCCTTCCAGTGAGACTTACATGATGTTTTCATTAAAAAAAAAGAGTGGGGGAGACTGTGATACTTAAGAGTCCCAAGAGGAAGAAAATGTTGAGTATTTTTTCATGAGTCATTCATACAATTCTCACTAGTGATATTTTTAAATCAGAGAACTCCAACTGGGAGGCTCTGAGAGAGACAAAATCTTTAATCTTTTTTTGCGGTACACGGGCCTCTCGCTGTTGCGGCCTCTCCCGTTGCGGAGCACAGGCTCCAGACGCGCAGGCTCAGCGGCCATGGCTCACGGGACCAGCCGCTCCGCGGCATGTGGGATCTTCCCAGACCGGGTCACGAACCCGTGTCCCCTGCATCGGCAGGCGGACTCTCAACCACTGCGCCACCAGGGAAGCCCAAGAAAAAATCTTTTAACAAGAAATGAAAGGTTGTAGCATGCCCTGCAACCTGAAGCATCAAATTGCCTTGTAAGTTGTGCCATTTCTCTGGCCTGGTCTTTCCTCTGCTCCTAGCAATTCTGACATTGTTTAAAGAGACAAACTACATCCAAATGACCAGCAATTTAAAATTTCTTTGACACCCACACTTTTCTTACTCAAGGTGAGTGATTCTCAAGGTGACTGAAGGCCTTACAGTTGTTTGGGAAGCTGGGCTGGCATTGGTGATACCTTTCTCTCTCCCCTTAGTTCCCAAATGCTTTCTCCTATAACAGAACCCACTTGCAGAAAAGGATCTGCTAGCAGCCGTTTACAATGCAATATAAAATGAACCCAGCTGTTACTTGTTGGAAGAAAATTTGCCATTCAAATACCATCACTGACTGTGGAATGAATGGCTTTTCTGAACAGTCCTAGAATAAGAAAAGAAGCAAAGAAACACCAAAAGCACTCATTGGAGAATTCATGTGATGTTTCAAGGTAAAGTTGGCTGGTACAGCTTTTTATGCTGGATCAGTTCTACAGCGCTTGGTAACAGCAGACTTTTGTTCCTCAGCTGCCCCGAATTACCCACTGAGAGGGTTTCATTAACTACAGAGGATCTCATTGGGCCATGAACCCTGCAGCGCTTAACCCTCACAGAAGATCATGATGGCCAATGTCTGCAGATAACTCAGCTTTCTCTTGGTAAAACTCAAAAGGACCATTCAGCTCTATAGGAGATGACCAGGTAACACCAAACGATGATGTAGCTTTTTTCAAAACCTCACCCCAAATTGCTGGCAGAGTCTAACATGTCTGTAAAGTGAAAATGGATTTTTTTTTTTTTTGTGATATGCGGGCCTCCCTCTGCTGCGGCCTCTTCCGTTGCGGAGCACAGGCTCCGGACGCGCAGGCCCAGCGGCCATGGCTCACGGGCCCAGCCGCTCCGCGGCATATGGGATCCTCCCAGACCGGGGCGCGAACCCGGTTCCCCTGCATCGGCAGGCGGACGCGCAACCACTGCGCCACCAGGGAAGCCCGAAAATGGATTTTTTAAAAGGAGAAATAGAAGAAACTAAAGTCCTCATTCTTCATAACTCTTTATAGTAGCTAGCCTTTGCTGAGTACTTATCCTAAGTATTTTACAGGCATTTGAAAATTTCATGGTCACAATAAATGTATGAGGTAAGTATATTAATCCCAGTTTTACAGATAAGATGAAAAACTTTCCCACACGTGGAAATAACTGAGTTCAAACTTGAACATGAATCTGTCGGACTCCACAGGATAAATTACCTTCTGTGCATACAGAGTTTAGTAGGCATGATCACACACATGGCTCATATACTATTTGATCTCCAAAATCTGGGAAATAAGCTAAGCAGGTACCACTCAGAGAGAGAAGTGGTTTGCCCAAGATCTTTTTTTTTTTAATTTTATTTTTTATTTTTTTGTGGTATGCGGACCTCTCACTGTTGTGGCCTCTCCCATTGTGGAGCACAGGCTCCGGACGCGCAGGCTCAGCGGCCATGGCTCACGGGCCAAGCGGTGCGGAGCACAGGCTCCGGACGCGCAGGCTCAGCGGCCATGGCTCACGGGCCCAGCCGCTCCGCGGCATGTGGGACCTTCCCGAACCGGGGCACGAACCCGTGTCCCCTACATCGGCGGGCGGACTCTCAACCACTGCGCCACCAGGGAAGCCCTGCCCAAGATCTTAACAGCTAGTACATGACAGAGTCAGGACCAGAATCAAGGTCTTTTGATGAACAAACTCGGCCTCCCTCCCTCTATGTCACCCTGCTTGAAAGGGAAACTTGCATATAGGGCACCATGAAAATAGCAGTGATGTTTATAAGATAAGGTCATACAGAGCATTTTATTCTCAGATTTTTTTTCTGAGTTCTGAATTACAGGGTAGACTATTTCTGAAGCCAGTATTTCTATATGAATGTTTTGCAACTTTTTATACCTGATGATCTTCACCTCTGAAAATATATGTTTCTGAAAGTGAATTCTTTAATGTACTCACTGTTCATTTCTAAATTTAGGATGATGACCATCTGTTACATTTATATTTAGAAAAAATTATTTTTAAATGAATAGGATAAATTATGCACATTTATTCAATGTGGCTGTTGAATATTATCGATGCTTTATTTCAATAATGAAAACCAATACATTAAAATTTTTGGTAAAAATTATCTTTTACTGAAGAATGTAATATATGCCTAGATAATCTGAAGACTATTGAAATAAAGTGCCGCAGAGGATTGCACTAATAAACTTGGGGTCAGGCCCAATAAGATTTAATTCTGTTCCAATGACTTACAGTGCTGTGGCTTTGGACATAATGCTCATTATGTTTGAATAATAACAGGAAGAGATTCCTGCTGCAAAGCCTAGTTTATGTTGGGAAACACCAGCCTAACTCATTAGGGCAGACAGTGAAACCATGAGTCTCCCAAAACAGAAGAAGAAATTTCTTTCATGAAAGTTCAAGTAAGTAAAAGGAACAATCTGAGAATTTGACATGGTTCTAGAAGAATGGGTAAAATTTCAACAGGGGGAAAAATGATCAAACAAGGGATGCTGACGAGGAATGGCATTCCAGGTGGGAAAAGGACTAATTCACTTATTCATACATCCATTCATTTAGGAAATACCTGAGTGCCTGCAATGAAACAGGCACAGCTCTAGGTAATGGAATTGTAGAGGTGAAGTTCACAGATAGGCTTATCCTCATGAAGCATACTTTCCAGTGAAGGTTGTGGTAACATTCAATATTAGAGTGAAATTAATTCATTAGACAGACAACAGGGGAGCAGCTGCTGCAGAAGATAAGATGGGAACTTGACAAAATCCAAAGGCATCAGAAAGTTACACGAATTCATGTCAGAAGCATCCATTTACTAGTTACTGCTAAGCTTCTATGGAGAATTTTCTAAAATAGTTCAACTCTCCTCCTTAAGTCATATGTATTTAAGCATAAGCCTGCAGCAATAAATGTGGAAGAGTTGTATATATTACAACATGTCATTTCCAGAAGATTCATATCACAGCCTCAGGACAGAAGGTCTTTTACTTTGGTGAAGGAATACTGTAGGAAATTTTAATTGTTGATACACTTCAGAACAAAAATAAATTTATCAAACTAGTGAATGTTGGTATATGCATGAAACTCAGTATGAGATGGTAAACCATGTCCTCTACCCATTTCTTCCCTACCAGTCCAACTTAAAAAAAAGTAGCGAATGGAACCTTTACTAGATTTTGTTCTACGGCTTGAGCTGTCTCTTAAGTAAGCCAGTAGTTACAAACGTATGCCTTTTTAAGTATAAATATTTTTAAAGAATTGCTCAAAATTCACAACACTTTTAAGGGCCCACTCCACATTAGGTATAATAAGCACATCTTACTCTAAAGGTCATTCAAAACATCTAAATATCCAGATCTATTTCTCCAACTTGTCACAGTAACACACTGGAAAAAAAAGGATATGTCTACAAAACACCAGATTCGCAAGAGATGATGAAGGAAAGATCAGTTCATACTCCTATTTTCCCAACGAGTGAGCGAAGGCTCGGAAAGTGACTTGTTTAAGGTCATGTGGGGGCACAGAGATTCAAGCCTGGATTTTCAAATCCAGTTCTCTTTTCACTAAATCTTATTTCACTGCATTTAAGAGAACTATTTCCAACCCTCCACAGCTTCCTTCGCCAATACGCTTTTTAAAAAGTTGGGTCTAACTGCAGTAATATCCCTATCTTTGAACCGGTTCCCTAGAGGCAGAGCCTGAGACAGAGACTGGAATGCTCTTGATTTACCAGGGAAGTGCTCTCCAGGAAACAGCAGAGAGCTGTTTCCTGGAGAGCTCAAGGAAGGGGATGCTCAAGGATGTGGTGTCAGCCAGAGGCCAGCTTCAGTCTGACCCCGCCAGCTGCTCTCAAGTGTGCATTGTACCAGACATGGGCCCACCCTGAGGCAAGGGACCCAGTCTTTTGTGTACCCCAGTATTAGACAGTTACCAGCTGTAGGTTTCCCCTGGGGCAGAGAATAAGTTCCTAGTTTTGGTGACTTTCATTCAGCCAAAGGCAATTTTCTGGGTGGGGGACAGCTGTGATCTGTTAGCAGTCAACATTCACAATAGCTGAAGTTGGAAGACGGCCGTGCACGAGCCCAGCACAATTATTTTATCCTTAAAGCATACCTGAAGGCTGACATCAAGCTAGTGAATACCAACACCGTGCCACATTTTTTCAAAGCAAAGCATTTGAGTCAGCAGATCCATGCTGACATTACCTTAGAATGAAGATGGATGGATGGATGAATGGGTGGAGAGAGAGAGAACGTACCTTCTAGAATTCACACTCAGAACTCAGAATACAAGTAGCATTTTTAAAGGGGGTTCTGGGTCACAAATTTTATAAAATGTCACTTGCCAAAGTACAATTTGCAAGGCATCACCTGGAGGTGAGTCATATTCCCGCCTTCTTCTGCTCCCCATTTCTGTACCCCAACCAGCTCTTCTGGGAAGAGTTTCTCTGAAACTGGCAGGGAAACTTGGAACAGTTATCAAAAATATATCCCAATCACTCTGGAGCACCACAAGTGAAAAACATATTCCAATTCTGCAATCAAGGACACTCATCATCTGCTGCTAATTTTAATACCAAGCACCTCTAATGATTAATGAATTCAACAATGCCACGTTCAAAACATGGAAGAGCCTCTTCCTGCTGCACAGGAGATGGTCTGAAAAGGAGTGTCCCCAACATCTAAGTGGCGGTCAACACCCACAGGGACACCTCATTTGTGCTCATTTCTCAATTATTGTGGAACTACTACCACCATTCTCCTGGGAGTTTGTGATTCAGCAATGACTACCAACTGCCTTGGGATTCTGCTTTCTTATAAATGTTGCAATTTCTCATACTTGAAGGAAGTCACTCTCAGTGAAGTAGAGATAGCAACCCTTTTCTCCCCACTCATTGCCCCTTCTAGAAGAATCTCCTTCCCTCCAACACTGGCTAGCCTCCGTATACGATGTGGTCCTACTCCTTTGCCCAGATCTGGGGAGATAGAACCTTAGCTGAACCACACCACAGGTGAGGCTGAGTCAGCCATTCTCCATCAATGGAGAATCTGTGCCAAGAGCAACAGTGTTGGATGCTCCTACTGTGTGGTTAGAATCAGGCAGGGGGCAGATGGTGCCTTCCTTGAATACAAAAAGCAGAGCTAGATACTGACAGTAAAAGTCAGAGAAATGGAGCCAAGATACAAAGAGGAGCGAAGAGCAGATGAAACAAGGGCACGCAAGACAATGGAGGGATTTTTCACCTCCCAGCTCTCCCTTTCCTCTTCCTCTCTCTCTCGTGAAGCCTGACTAATCTTGTTTTTTGATAACCCTGATTCCTTCCAATATATCCTATTTTTCCCCTAAGCCAGTTTGAATGGGTTGCTGTTCCTTGCAACCAAATGATTTCTGCTTAATGATCTCTGATAAGGATCAGAAAAGATTTTTTTAAAATATAAATTCAGCCAAAGCAAAGTGGAGAATTCAGCAACTATTTGAAAAATATCTGTTGAGTAGCTGTGTCAGAAACTGGTAACTCCCCAAGATCCACTCTCTTCCTCTTCTTTAGTAACAGTTCTGTTGGAGGTATCAACACAGCCAGCTACAAACTACATTTTCCAGCCTCTTCAGAAATAGCAAGGTGACACAATTATAGCCAATGAGTGTTCTACGGTGGCCTCCAGTATCTCCCACTGGGATTAACCTTCAATTGCCAATGGTGGTAACATTTTAAATAATGTATTCTCTATTGCCTTCCATTCCCTGTCCCATTTCTCCACCCCCTTACCGGTGTTTGCGGGAATTACCTGCCAAAGAAACTACTGTCATCCTTACCTCAGATTGTGCTTTTGGGAAACTCAAACTAAGACAGGAGTTACTTTCCATGAGGCCACCCCTGAGTAATGGGGGTGGGAGCCAAAAGGTTACTATTTCCCCCTTTTGTCCCCAAGGTACTTAGTTCTGAGATGCATTGCATGAAGCTCTCTCAGGAAGCCCTGTGAGTTATTGGTTATGCCTCCTTCCCCATCCCCATTTCACTTCCCTGGTGCCTCATTCCTATTCCCTGGGATCACTTCCCAGTAAATTACCCTCATAGATGCTGCTTTTGACTTAGGTGGTGCTCTCAAGGGAACCCAAACAAAGACACTGCAAAACTAGGACACTAGGGCCAACTTGAAAATTCTATACTATCTATGGGTGACTGAAACGGCAGGTAAGGAGGGTGTGAGACACGCAGACTTGCTCACTTTCAGGTCTTGTTCATATGGCTGACACCACAATAGTGATGCATCTGTACCACTGTTGCTCTCTTAATCTGATTACCATGCTCTTATTCCTCTTAAACGTATACTTGCATGCTAATTATACTGCTCATATGGCCACTGTCAAAACACTACCAAACTACCTTGCTTATCATGGAATAAATAAATGTTTCAACATGATTTCTTTATAACCAAACCTTAAAGAAATTAATTTTTCTGCACAACATGATACTGATCAATCTGTGTAACTTTTAGCCTGTTTCCCAGATAAAAAATAAAAAATAGTAACTATTATTATGAGATATTCTTGTGCTAACAAATTAGTACAAATTTTAACAACTGTCATCTTGCTTCATATCAGAGGGCAAATAGAAAAGGTTATTAGCTTGTTTTATCTTTTTATTTCAATCTATAGAATTGATGTATAAATGTATAAAGTTCACAAATATATGGAAATACATAAAATGCATAAAAAGCATAAAGAGCTGGTCAAGCTCGGAAAATTCAGGGTCTCATAAATTTCTAGAAGTTGGCTTGAAAAACTCCCTGCCACCAACTGTATGATGTGTGTTGAAAAATAAATGTAAAATTGAATGTTTTAAAGAACAGAGCCATTCCCTATTAAGTTTTTTGCTGAAGTTTAGCATATCACCCTTGCAAAACAGATAGATGGTCTGATTCTCTGCACATGGGCTGTCCAATATGGTAACCACTAGCTATTTAAATTTAAATTAATTATAAATAAATTAAATTTAAAATTTGGTTGCTCAGTTTCAAGTGATCCATAGCCACACATGGCTAGTGACGGCTGCACTGGACAGTGAAGAATAGAACATTTCCATTATTGCAGAATGTTCTATTGGACAGTCTACTCTAGATAAATATACAGAATTCTCCCCAATTATTCACTGATTTCTTAAACTATAAACAATTAAACTGCACTTTTTATGAACAGAATTCTTTGAGATTACACTGGTTGACTGAGAAATTCAGTTCTTCTCAATGTACTGTCTGGGACCCAGAGCTGTATTACTAACTTATCGTACATTGCTACTAGGAGCCAGGGCCTCCATTCCCATTATGGTTTTGGTCCAAGACATAGACCTTATATTTTTATGCTTCCTAGATATTTAGTGAAAATAAATTTTTATTTTATCTGACAAAAGGCAAAAGGGATCCTTGAAGTCACTAATTCCATCATTTCAAAAACCAAGCTAGGGTTAATTTCTGAACACCAAAGTTCCCATTCATCCCTCAGTCAAATGGTTCCTGAGAACTTTCTGTGCAAGAGGAACTGGGCCAGGTCCTTGGGGGCACAGGGACAAAGCCTCCAGGTGCCAGGATTCTGGGTTCAGTGGGAACAAGCTGGAGACTGTGGGCCACATCCAGAAGTCAGCCATGCTTTGTGTATTCTGCAAAGTATGGGCCTCCCAGTGTTTGAAAAATAGAAGACAGTTCCAACGTTAAAACCTCCCAAGGAGGGGCTTCCCTGGTGGCGCGGTGGTCAAGAATCCGCCTGCCAATGCAGGGGACACGGGTTCAAGCCCTGGTCCGGGAAGATCCCACATGCCGCCGAGCAACCAAGCCTGTGCACCACAGCTACTGAGCCTGCGCTCTAGAGCCCGTGAGCCACAACTACTGAAGCCCGTGCTCCACAACAAGAGAAGCCACCACACTGAGAAGCCCATGCACTGCGAAGAGTAGCCCCTGCTCACTGCAACTAGAGAAAGCCCGCCAACAGCAGCAAAGACCCAACGCAGCCAAAAATAAATAAATAAATTAATTAAATTAAAAAACCAAGAAAACCTCCCAAGAATAGCACCAGAATTCTTATTGCCGTTTTCTTAAGAAAAGTGGAAATATCTAGACACTTTAGGCCTATGTTCCTGCTCAGCAACAACTGGCTAGACTGGAAGCAGCTGCATCTATAGGCAGAAACGCCATCACCTCTGGTCAGCAATGTTGCCTCTTATGACAGCCTGCTTCCTGCTTCCTCACACATTAGCTGCCTGGCCCCCAGCAAACCTGGTTTGCATTCTGGCCCCCAACATTTACCAGCCAGATGTTCATGGGCATGTTCCCCAGGTTCTTCCAAGGCAGACTAACCAGTATGGGAGAGGAAACTGAGTGTCGCCCAAAACAAGGCAATAAAACAAAAGGGATCTTTGCATTTTTACAAGCAGATGGGGGTCAGTTAAAGGGTGGATCTTTGCATTTTTACAAGCAGATGGGGGTCAGCTAAAGGGTGGCGGAGACCTTCTTGACAAACTGAAAAGGCAGGGAGCAACCAGTCCCTGGCTCTTTTTGAGTATTTTCCATCCTTTGCCTAGGCCACTGAGGTGCTGATTTCTACAAATCAGAATTGCTTTTACAATTCAAAGCAAATTAAAACCATGCTTTCTTTCATTTATTGTTTTATCAAGTGAATTCATTAGACATGTTTTTTTAAAAAATAGTACTTGCCTTTGAACTGCAAAGAGAGCTCAAGAATTTTGCTCTGCCGGCCCACAAGAGAATTCCCCACCTAACTGAGACAAATAAACAGATTCAGTCAAACCACCACCTTGGTGGATTTTGCCCTGATAGGTACCATCGGACTGGCTAAATGGTTGGGCCTGTCCCTCAGTTGGGTTCACTCAGGGCTACGGACAGCAGCCCTGTTGGCTGGGACGGTTCTTCCCATAGGTATCTGGTCTCTGGGAGAGAATGGGAACTCTTCTTCCTCTACAACTGCTAGGTGAAGCACACAGGATCTTTTTGAAGTACTGAAGACCTGGGTTCAAATCTCAGCTCTTTTGTTATCAAGTACACACACTTAAACCATACACGACTAAACTTGTTTTTCTAATCTTCAGGTTTCTTGCCTAAAGAAGGGGAAATAATGATGTATGCCTTGTAATAGAGTCGCTAGAATTAAATGGCATACTTGTTGAAAGCATTTTACACAGGGCCTGGAGCTCAGTAAGTATACAGTGAATGTTAACAACTGTTATTTTAATTCAGAGAGGCCAAGGTGGCCCAAAATAGCTCTGTGTGAGGCAGAGGCAGAGTGCATCCCTAATGCTATCATTGTTAATAGCAAGTGTGGTCAGGAATGTGATCCAAGAAAGAGAGGAAATGCCCTTGGCATCAGGCAGCTGCTGAATTCATTTTATTTTATTGATAGGGCTTTCTACAATCATGAGCCAGATACACCCCACGATTCCTCAGATGATGAAATAGCACCCCATCCACTCTCCCTTTCCCTCAAAAGAATTATTAAAGTTCCAAATGCCTCAAACCCGAAGAAGGTATGGTATAAATCTGTATGCCTAAATCACTACATACATATGCGTGAGCGTCACATTTCAGAAAGGTACTGAGTATGCACCAACACTTATGAGTATCATTTAAGGTAAAATAAGTTACTGATGATAAATAAGTTTAATATTAAAAATATAAATAAATGCAAATCGGATGATAAGTTTAGATTATAAAATTATATTGTTAAAGATTCATAACACAGAAGTTAACTTTGGTATGCTAAAAATTACGTAAATCTATTGTTATATAATGATTCAGAGAAAGGAAGGCTCAGTATTTGCCTCTCTACCCAAGTCAGAGTACAGCAATCTAAGTAATTTCCAAATGGTGGAGTAGTACAATGACCAAGAAAGATTAAGGCAGCAGCTTATATAAAAGCCCACGTGACCAGCATCATGAATTTGGCAGCCTCAGCTACTGCTTTACAAATCCATTCTGTCCATTAAAATGTTTCCAAATGAAAATAAGATAAACAATCTTATTAAAAAAAAGTGTAATCTCACTGCAAATTAAAGAAGTACAAATTTAATCAAGGTTACATTTTTGTCTATGAAATTGGAAAACCTTTTAACTGGTAATGCCCACAGTGGAAGCACCTCATTGGAGGGCACTCTGGCATTTGTTTCAAATACCTTAAAAATGCCTAACCTTTTGAACAAGAAATTCTACATCTGGAAACTAAGTAAATAATAATAGAGATACAGTAAACATTTATCTTTAAGAAGGGATTCTTTGCAGGTTTTAAAAATAATATCCATTTAAAAACTATTAAAATTAGAGACTAGTTAAATAATTTCTAGTATAGGCATACAGTGTAATAATACACAGCCATTAAAATTGTGAAGAAAGATATCTTATCTAGTGGCAAAGCAGATGACAAAGTAGTATTTATTCTAAGAACCCATCTGTTATGGGTTGAAGTGTGTCCTTCCAAGATTCATATGTTGAAATCCTTACTTTTAGTACCTAAGAATGTGACCTTATTTGGGAATAGGGTCATTGCAGATGTAATTAGTGAAGATGAAGTCACACTGGCATTGGGTGGGCCCTAATCCAATATGACTTGTGTTATATAAAGAGGGAAATTTGGACACAGATACACATACAGGGAGAACACCATGTGAAGACAAAGGCAGAAATTCAGGCAATACATCATCTACAAGTTAAGGAACACCAAAGATTGACAGCAAACCACCAGAAACTAGGAGAAAGGTAAAGAACAGATTCTCCCTCATGGCCTTCAGAAGGAACCAACTCTACCCACACCTTGATCTCAGACCTCTGGTCTCCAGAGCTATGGGACAATAAATTTCTGTTGTTAAAGCCAACCAGTTTGTGGTACTATGTTATGGCAGCCCTAGCAATCTAACTCATCGTTTTTTTTTCAGGGAAAAAAGGTACATCAACATGTCTGAAAGAATACCTTTCCAAATATTAACCTTAGTTGTCTCTAGGTAGAAGGACATTGGGTAATTTTGCTTTACTAACTTTTGCTTATAGTTTTGTGATTTTAAATTACTAAACAAATAACTTATGCATAAAAATGGCTGTAAATAGCAAGTCAAAAGAAATCCACCCCCCAATACCCATATACGTAGTATGTTTAGATCACAGCAGCGTGGGAGAGGCAGGAGGTCAAACATACGTGGCTTGAAATCCTCCCTTGGTCATCTATCAGCTCAGTAGCTTTGGGCAAGTGGACCTTATGAGGTCAATGTAAGAGTTGAATGAAATTGTATATATAATGTACATAGCACTGATTTAGGACAGCCTGGCACATAACAAGAGCTCATTTATTTACAGCCATTTAGTGAACTCCCACTGTTTATGGGGGCTTTTTCTTTAAAATGAAAAAGTATGTTATTCCTTTCAGAAAAGCATCACAAATTCATGGTCATCTAGCCAAAGCCTGCAGACAGCCTGGGCTCCAATGTGTCTAGGACACTGATGTAGGACTTGATGATCTACTCTAATCATTCTCTCCTTGCCGACCACACCTGCCAGATCATACTGTCCCATTTGAATTCATTTGGCTTAGGCACCTGCTCTTTATGGCCTTTAGTACAAACAGTGCATGTGTGTGCAGATGTGTGTGTATGAGAGAGAGAGAGAGAGAGAGAGAGAGAACATGAGAACACCGAGGAACAACTAGAGAAACAAAGACTCTTGTGAAATTTTCCAGAATTTCGCAAATTCTTTAGAAATTTACATTGGCAGTAAAACACATTCTGAGGGAAAGAAGGAAAGGAAATAAAAATGTATTGAGTGCTTGCTATGAGCCATCACTCTTTGCAAGTGTTATCTCATTTAACCAACACAATAATTCTTCCTGCTAATTATTATTATTTCTACTCTTATATACATGAAAGGCCCGAAGGGGTTAAGTAAGGTGCCCAAGGTTACCTAGCTTGTCAGTGGTGGAGCTGACAGTCAAACCCAGTCATTCTTTCTGTTACCAAATGAGGGAAATGTAATGAATAAAGCCAGGTATTAAAAAGAAATCAAAAAGGAGCCAGCGATTTAAAATAGTAATAAAAAGTATAAACAATATTTATACTTCAAATTTATCATTCTTGCTAATAAGCATAGTCTTTGCCCCAGAAAGACTATACTTTTCCCTCTAAACTCTAGGTTAGAGTTTAATGCCATGAACAATTTCATACATATTCTTTGTTTTTTTTTAACCAATGAAGCACGTCATCTAAAATAGATTTCAAATACATATATTCATGTTTTGCTTTCACTTGCTTCATAAATAGAATCTGTGATGTGGTTCTGACGACAAAAGTTCTTCTACACAGTCTAGTCAATGATTATGAAACATGAACATATGCCTTCTCCCTTTCCTCAGATAACTGCAGCCGTAGATGAAAAGTAAAGGTGGGCTTCCCTGGTGGCGCAGTGGTTAAGAATCCGTCTGCCAATGCAGGGGACATGGGTTCAAGCCCTGGCCCGGGAAGATCCCACATGCTAGGGGGAACTAAGCCCATGCGCCACAACTATTGAGCCTAAGCTCTAGAGCCCGCAAGCCACAACTACTGAAGCCCGTGCGCCTAGAGCCCGTGCTCCGCAACAAGAGAAGCCACCGCAATGAGGAGCCTGCGCAACGCAATGAAGAGTAGCCCCCGCTCGCCGCAACTAGAGAAAGCCCGTGCGCAGCAACGAAGTCCCAAAGCAGCCAAAAATAAATAAATAAATAAATTTATTTAAAAAAAAAAAAAAAAGTTAAGGTAACACATCAGGCATTGCTCCTATATTAATGCCTAGAGCCCGTGCTCCGCAACAAGAGAAGCCACCGCAATGAGGAGCCTGCGCAACGCAATGAAGAGCAGCCCCCGCTCGCTGCAACTAGAGAAAGCCCGCACGCAGCAACGAAGTCCCAAAGCAGCCAAAAATAAATAAATAAATAAATTTATTAAAAAAAAAAAAAAAAAAGTTAAGGTAACACATCAGGCATTGCTCCTATATTAAAGCGTCCCCAGACATCTGAGCTTTAGTTTTCTAGATTTGGGAACATTCAGTATTTATTGAGCCCTCTTATGGGAACTTACACACATGTTGGCTCAGCTTATTTCACAGGTCTGTGTTCTAGATTTTATCCTCATTACAGTTCAAGAAGTTGAGAGTCAGGGACAGAAAGGGTGTGTCCAAGGGTTTTTAGTCATGAATTCATTTTTATCATGTAAAGATATCTTTTAGGTAAGTAAAATCCCCAAGGAACTTGAGACTCAGTAAGGCTGATTTGCCCTTGAACACACTCACGGTCTATGGTTGAACCCAAGCTAGTATGGCTCTAAAGGCAGCACATTCCAAATCACAGTCACAATCTCTACTCATCAAGCCACCCCCTTTTCTAGCTTAAGTATCTCCCAGGATCTCCATTCTTCACTCAGATGATGGGTTTGTGCCTACTAATTTTCTGGTATCTCTTTTTCCTCTAATCTAACCCTCCTACCTTCTCAATTCTACATTTCTGCTTCAGAAAGGATCCCACAGGTAATTCCAACTGTCTATCAGGTGCAGGCAAAGCCATCAGGTGAATTAAGGGCGTGAAAGCACAGCCAGGCAGTCTCATGGTAGACGAGATGGATGTGTGAGTGCTTCTTGTTAAAGCCATAAGGGGGTATGTCTTCTTGTTTGGCACACAAATCCTTCAAAGTAACAAATCCAAAGGATGGCAGCTCACACACACACATACACACACACACACACACACACACACAATGGGCAGACAATTCATTTGCTCTTCCTGCATCCATGATGGAATCTGTTTGATTCAAGTAATTTATCAGGCATCCAAAAAGAATTTAAGTGTTCATCATCTTGCTAAATATCCGGATCCTTTCTGACTTCTACAAAACTCTTTATAGGCATGTTTCAACAACACATTCCTAAACCTGAATTTCTTTATGCAATGGATCAGTGAATAAAGATTTTGTTAGAAAAGATACACAGATCAGTAAAATTTTCTCAGGGGTTAGGAGTATTTTTGAGAAGGAAAAAGGTCCCTGAGAAGGTCTGGACATCCTTAGTCATTATGGGGATGAGCATTTATATTTTTCTTTGTGCTCTGACAACATGAGATAGCAGAAAGGGACCTGAATGAGGAAATAAGAAGACATGACTTTAAGAAGCAATTATATATATTGTCCTGGCTGTTTTCATTGGAGAAATCATTTAACTTCAAGATGCAGAGGTAATGAGTGATCACTACTAATGGGTGGTGATATGGAAAAATGATTAAGATCAAGGGGCCTGGCATCTAGTTGCCTGGGTTCAAGTCCTAGCTCTCTCACATGCTCCCTGTATGATTTTAAGCAAGTTGTTTGCCCTCTCTAGGCCTCAGTTCCTTCACATATAAAACGAGTTATTATTTGGTCCTTCAAAAGTAAAGTGAGACCAAGTGAAATAACACATGTAGGGCACTTAGGTTAAGTCCTTGTCTCTATGTATTAGTGTTACTACTACTTGTGTATATTTTATGATTAACTCACAATGAAGAGAGAAGAATAGAAATAAAAGACAATATGATGATAATATATTGACCAAACTTTATGTTTATACTCTCCTGAAAAATTTTGGAATGCTTAATTTTATTTACAGATAGCATATCATTGTCTTTAACAACCTCTTCCTTAGTTACAGTTAGGGAGCCTCAATATAAACCAGATGCTCTGCTGGGGGTTTTATAAACACTGTCTTACTGAACCCTCACAGTAACCCAAAGATGTGACTTTCACGACCTTCATTTGATGGCCTTGGACCTGAGGACAAGCACAATCGTGTAATCTGCTCAGTGTCCCATGGCTGGAGAGAAGAGCCAGCCTTCCAGCAAAAAGCTCATTCCAAAGCCCAGGCTCCTTCAAGCCCCACATTATCTTCCAGGTTTTTCATGGGATTCTTGCTTGTCAACCAATTCCTCCCCCATACCCTCCTGAAACAAACAGGACCCATCACACCAGGCAAGCCAATGACTCTCCCATGAGTAAACATTCAGGATAAAAAATTTTATTTGCATAGGGATATTAAATTAAAAGCAAACCAACCCCTCCCATCCATTCATGTTTTTCTCCTTTCTACCACGTTAATAAACACAAGCAGATAACTGAAGTACTCATTAATGTAGTCTTTTAATGTTAAGGGCCAGTGTTGAATTAACCTACCAATTTGTGAACAAAGATGAAGTATGTGTGGTTTGGGGTTATACGTTTTCCTTCACGAATGGGCTATCTCATGACTAGGGAAAAACCCCATCGTTATTCTCAGAAAGAGGCTTTTCAACTGATGAACAAGCGGCACAAGCTGGCAGAGCCCACGTGTTGAAGGGGCGAAGGCACAGCCCCTCCAGATCACATTATTAGCGTGGATCCCCCCAATGGCCCCTCGTCAGAGCAAATTCCAGGAAGCCTGCTCCCCAAATCTCAAAGAAGCAATGTCTTCTCCTTAAGAAAATTACCAGTTCTGCCTTCCTCGTCCACCAGACACATACACCTCTCCCTGTACCTAAAGTGCCCGGGACTTAAAGAACAGTCTAGGGGACATGGTTTGAATCTCATGACACTTTGTATTCAGGCCACAAGTGACAGGGACTCTCAGTGAACCTCTGGCCCAGGGCAGCCAATCCATAGCCTGATATGGCCTGGGGCTGACGGTTGTGTCCCCTGAACAAATTATCCGCTGAGCCAATCGTATTCCCTCTCTTAGGACGTGAGATGAGAATCACAGAAAGAATGAGCTCAATGAGCAGGAGAAAGGGAACACACCAAGAAGGCAGTGGGACAGCGGCCAAGGCACGACACCGGCAACACTCTTGCTAAGGCGCTGCCTTGAACCCAAGACCTGCAGCCTGGGCCTGTGCCAGCCCTCGCGCAATTATCTCCCTGAGAGTTCTTTCTCCTTCCGCGCTGGCGGTGGGCATGCCTGCAGCTGCCCTCTTTCTTTGACAGTTGAGTCAGGAGTTACTCTCCTCCACAACCAAGACTGACAGCTACACCTTTGTTTCTATGGGGGTCCCTACAATTCCTCTTTACAATGGAGCTCATGAAAGGTACTTGACACTCCACCCAATGTGTTCTCAAGGATTCATTTAATCATTCTCTATTCTCTTCCTCCCTCCTTTTCTCCCTCACTTCCTTCAACCTATACTTACTAAGCACCTACTGCCTGGATGTTTCGGGTTTTTTATTGAAGTACAGTTGATCTATACTGTTGTGTTCATTTCTGCTGTACAGCAAAGTGATTCAGTTATATATATATATATATATATATATATATATATACATTCTTTTTTATATTCTTTTCCATTACGGTTTATCTCAGGATATTGCATGGATGTTTCGGGTTTTTTATTGAAGTACAGTTGATCTATACTGTTGTGTTCATTTCTGCTGTACAGCAAAGTGATTCAGTTATATATATATATATATATATATATACATTCTTTTTTATATTCTTTTCCATTACGGTTTATCTCAGGATATTGCATATCGTCAATTGCCTGGTTCCTATGTTCAATTGCCTGGGTGTTTTGGTGGGACTTATGAATGCCCCTGGAGGTGTTCCTACCGTGTGTCAAGCACTGTGTTAGATACTTAGAATGTACTGATGAACAAGACAAACAAGATCCTTGTTTTCACAGAGCCTTTAGTCTAGTTGAGGAGCTAAAATTTAAAAAAAAAAAAAAAAAGTCATTAAACAGTGTGCTCTGGGAGCCAACAGGAGGCTGACTTCATCTGGAGGGACCTCCCTACTCAGAGAGGCCCTCCCAAAATAAGTGATGTTGGACTTCCCTGGTGGCGCAGTGGTTAAGAATCCACCTGCCAACGCAGGGGGCATGGGTTCGATCCCTGGTCCGGGAAGATCCCACATGCCACACAGCAACTAAGCCCGTGTGCCACAACTACTGAGCCTGTGCTCTAGAGCCCACGAGCCACAACTACTGAGCCCATGTGCCACAACTACTGAAGCCCATGCACCTAGAGCTCGTACTCCTCAGCAAGAGAAGCCACCGCAGTGAGAAGCCCACGCACCGCAGTGAAGAGTAGCCCCAACTCACCGCAACTAGAGAAAGCCCACGTGCAACAAAGACCCAACACAGCCAAAAATAAATAAATTAAAAAAAAAAAAAAAAAAAGAAGTCCAAAAGAAGTGATGTCTAAACTGACACCTGAAAAGAGAAGAGCAATTTGCCAGCCAAAGGGGGTTTGGTGAAAAAAGAGAGTGTGTGTTCTAAGCACAGGAAGGGGCATGTGCAAAATTCCATCAGCCCAGCAAGAGACCATCACCAGGCCCCCCAAATATCTAATAAATGTGAAATGTGTACAGAGCAAGAAACAGGCTTTTAGTATGAGAGCGAAAAGGGTTGAGGGTGGATTTCCTCCAAGTTTTGATGATGCATCAGTTTCAACAGACAGCAACATTCTCTCTTGTGGGTTCCAAAGGGATAAAAAAGACTGGGGCAAAAGCTAGAGGATGGAGAGTGGTTGAGAAGGGCTCAGCCCCACAGGGAGCAGAGATACTTCACACCCCAGTCTTCACCAATTATCTCATGATATCCAGAGTCTCCTAGATTGGAAAAAATTGCTCCTTATCATCACCATCATCATGATCACAACTATCTTTTACTTTTGGAGGACATTTAGTAGTTTACAAAGTGTTTTACTTGCTTGTTCTTACTTAAAATTTCCAAAACTATGAGAATGTAGGCAAGGGGTGTTGTCCCCAAAATTCAGTGAGGAAGTGAGGTTCTCACAGGATGGCTAAGCTAACAGAATGAACGAGAATAATTACAAATACAGCCAAGGTCAAAGACATGCCTGCAGAAGGTGAAGACTCAAAGGAAAGTCATTGTTCTGTAGATGTATTCCTTAGAGGCTTTTTATTATTTTTTTTATATTAACATAAGACTATTTTTCTTACCTGAATCAGGAAGAAATGTGAATCCTCTGGGGAACAGAGAACTAAGGGTGATGTTTCTACTTGAGCATGAGAGCAGGGTTCTTCTCCTATTTTTATCTGGGTGATTCCCAAGAGCCAGGTGTACCTGGGTATTAGGGTGTAGTTAGTAAGTGCTTTATAGTGGTTGATGCTATAAGAACCTTTGTCTACACCCTGGAGAATTCAGTTGGATACATGTAACTCTTTCAAGAATAAGCAATGTCTATGGATTATGATTTCAGAAAGATCAGGAAAACTGTCTCCCCACACCTCAACAAAAAAATTCCTTAGAAATAAGTTCCTGCAATTCTTCTTTTCCTTTAGGTCCCACACTGGCGTCTCTGGAATGTTCCTTGAACGCAATTATTCCGAGGAGCAATTCCCTAGAGAGTCACACGTGCTATGGTAAAAAAAATCCCTGGCAGCAAGGTATAAGGGGTGAGGGGCTCAAAAGAGGCACACACATAAGTGTGAATATAGAGTTTCTACGTCAGAACTTTGCCAAGACTCTAACTTGCAAGAAGTTGCCATAATGTTATAAATTACTCTCCAGTAGATTTCTACTTCTTCCTTTTTCATCGTTCCCAGAATCACTCAAATTGTTATCATCATCATCACCATCATCATCATCATCACTATCATCATCATCACCTTCACAATCATTTGTTCAGCACTTTTTATAGCCCAGGCACTATGCAAGGTGGTTTATGTGAATTAAGTCATTTATAGCAATCCTCTGAAGTAGCAACTATTGATGTTATCAGTCCCATTTTACAGATGAGAAAAAAATGATACCTAATAAAATTAAATAACTTGCCCAAGGTCGCCAAGATAGTGGAAGAATAAAATTGGGATTCAAATCCATAAGTAGTATTTTAATCTTTTTTTCTGTACTCGTGGGGTGAAATACCAATGTCTTAATGAAACTCAGAAAAGCATGAAGGGACAAATCCATTAGCCCACTGGGGAGCTGCTCTTTTATGAAAAGTGTATTTATTGATTCATATTTCATTTACACATGATTTTTGTCACTTGAGAAGCTAGAAGCTATAATTAAATCCAAATTAATGTAGCTTTGAAATTACATCCCACCCTCAATGGCAGATTGCTGCTCATAATTTAAATAAGTTGTATGTTAGAATTCCTGTCTTACTTATGCTTAGAAAAAAAGAGTTGTCTGACTCATGCACAGGTATTTTTAAGAAAATAGAAAAAAAGACCCATAAAATAAGATTAAATTATTGGCTTTATAATCAAAATCTTTTTCTATGTATTTAAATGAAAAGATACTGATTTTTAATTAGAACCTACTCTACCTTGGTTAATTAATAACCAACAGAAAATAAAACAATATCAAAGACAATTGATGTCTCTTGAGTTAGTCTCTAAATATAAACATTCCTTGGCATTTTCAGAAAAGGCCTAAAATACATATCAGAGTGGGTGAGATAAACACTGCAAAATCGGATAGCATCTGCCTTTTAACGTTTCTGAGGATTAGGGATAAGTTACGGCAGGTGTCTGTCGCAATGAAGGAAGCAGAAGAGTGTAGCATTTAAGAGAACACAGTTTGGAGTGAGAATGTCAAATCTTGGCTTTGCCATTTCCTACAATTTTGTCCCTGATGAGTTATAAACATCCCCTGAATTCCGTGGTGAAATGGGAATGTAAGCCATACAGATTCAATATGATGACGTATGGAAAGCACTGGAATATAGTGCCTCATATGAAGCCTGCATGACAGAGGTAGCTAGTTACTTCTCTCATTAAGAGTTTAAAATGATAACTATATTATATTATATCATAAACATGCTTACTGTGTTATTATCAATAACATGATCAGAAATACTATTCATATCAAGCAAGCAGTATGACATTTGAAAAACATAGATCAGAATTCAGATTCAGGAACGAAGGTTAGGGAAGCAGGTGCCTCCATTTAAATCAAGGAGCTCTAATGCCTCGTACATCAGACATGCTGCATCTCTGGATAAGCTGGCCTCCTTTGGAAAGGCAGAAAGGAAAGGCAGAATGGAGATATGGAGTCCACGGGTTGTAGCAGAAATGGTAGCAAAATGGGGGACGGAGGTCAGAGAATAAGAATTAGAGGAATCAAGCAAGTTGCCCCAGCAGTTAATTTTAGAGGGATGGAGTCTGGACCTGCCAGCCAAGCAAATATCATTTGCAGCAGCTGAAGTCCCTTTGATGCCCTTACATGTGCACCAATTCTAGTCCTGGACAATTTGGAACTGTTGGGGTCCCTACATTGCATTACACATAAATCCACAGGTGCAAATCCAGAGCCTTGTAAATAGTAGAAAAAAAAAAGAATGTATTAAGAAAAATGCTTTAAAAGGAAAAAAAAAAAAAAGCAGGCCAAAATTCTACTGGCAAAGAATTGAAGTAGCAAAATAAGAATGATCAGTGGAAGGCAGGATGCTACACCAATTTAGTAAGTCTGAGAAATAAGGTAAGTTCAATTAAAAAAAGTTTTTTTTTTACCATCTCCAAATGATGATTTAAGACATTTTGGGGGACCTATTTTATCATCAGGGAATAAACGAAACAGACCACCAGAGTCAGTGCTGTGTCCTGAATTGTGGTTTTTGACCCAGAAGATAGCAGAAAGTCCCCTAACCTCATTTAAGTAGAGATTAAGGATTTGGAAGTTTTGCCTCAAGGTCTTTGAAATTGGCTAAAGCTTTTTCCCTGAAGACTTGACTTTTATATGTTTTTTAAACTTTAAATCTACTGTATACATGAGCCTTTCCTAAGCAAAGAACACATCAATAAAGTGCATTTTCCCTCCAAGGCAATAAATCTCAAAGTGGAGGATGTATTTAGAAGTAATACTGCTTCATATGGTCAATCCATAGAAGATCATTTAAAATATAAGTTGTTTTTTTTTTTTGTGGTATGCGGGCCTCCCTCTGCCGTGGCCTCTCCCGTTGCGGGGCACAGGCTCCGGACGCGCAGGCCCAGCGGCCATGGCTCACGGGCCCAGCCGCTCCGCGGCACGTGGGATCCTCCCAGACCGGGGCGCGAACCCGGTTCCCCTGCATCGGCAGGCGGACGCGCAACCACTGCGCCACCAGGGAAGCCCCTCCTAAAATATAAGTTATTTTTTTTAATTACTCATGTGCACAACTGTGGACAAGAGATATGCCTGTGATTCTTCCTGAAGACCACAGCTTTCCTTCACCCTCTCCTCTCCCCACGGAACCTCAAATTACACCCTTTGGGAAAAACATCAGTTTTAACAGTTCAGAGGTATACATCTATGGTTATACAAATTACAAACACACGCACCCACGTTCACACACAACACTATATTTTCTTATTTTTACAAAAATATTGTATGCTATACATTAGTCTGAAATCTGACTGAATACACTTTCCATGTGTTGATTAAAAGAAGGAAAACTGAAAACCACTTTTTTCCATATAACAATTTCATCAAATACTAAGAATGAAACTCATTTTTCTGCACTTGATAATTTTATCAAATACAATTACCTATGCTGACTGCCAGCGCAATGCATATTAATTTAGCCCATCTTTTTTTTTTTTTTTTTTGTGGTATGCGGGCGCCTCCCTCTGCTGTGGCCTCTCCCGTTGCGGAGGACAGGCTCCGGACGCACAGGCTCAGCGGCCATGGCTCACGGGCCCAGCCGCTCCGCGGCATGTGGGATCCTCCCAGACCGGGGCGCGAACCCGGTTCCCCTGCATCGGCAGGCGGACGCGCAACCGCTGCGCCACCAGGGAAGCCCTAGCCCATCTTTTTAATGACAGTATAATATTTCACAGCATGCATGAATCATACATTAATGATTTTCCTATTAACGGACTTACTAATTGTTTCTAGTTCTTTCCTCTACAAAGGATGTTGCAGTAAATGGCCTGGAACATAGATCTTTACATACACTTTTACTTCTACAGAATAAATACTGAAAAATAAAAAGGATTGTAGTTCAAAGTCTTTCAAGACTACCAACTTTGAAGCTGTTGCCCCATAGAACAGGAGAAACCGGGTGTTTTAGTGCTCTGTCACGCTCAATTTACACTTTTTGCTGATCACTACTGTTTACCGAGCACCATGAAAGGCACCTGTGGGGAACACAGAAGCAAACAGAACAAATTTCCTGCCATCCAAGAGCTAGAACTCTCTCGTCACTATCTCCCACAGAAAACAAAGACCTCAGAGTGACTCTTCACCCATGGCATGCACAGAAGAGATATTTTCCTTTCTCCATTTTGATAAACTTTCTCAAAGCTTCTATGTCCCTGCTCTCATCTCTTGACCTTAGCTCTTTGAAAAGGTAGTGATCAACTAACTTATTTGACCTTTTAAGGTTTCATTGGTCCCTTATTCAGGTTCTCTCCCACAAATGAGAGGCTAATCACTGATTTACAAGCAAAATCCCTTCTTCCTTAGAGCCTCAGAGGCCCAGAAGAGAGAGAGGAAACCAACTATACATAAATCAAAAAAATATTTTAAATGTAATAAGTTCTCTCTCCCTCTCACACACACACAGCAGGAAAAAACTATAAGGCAGTGTGATAAATTCTCATGAATAAATGAATGGATAAGATGTAATGGAAGCCCAAAGAATGGGGTGAATCATTCAGTTTGGGGTAGAGGAAAGAGGAAGAACCAAATATGAGAGAGATCTTCACTGAGGAGGTAATATTTAAGCTGAGGTTAAAAGACAAACATTTGTTCTCGGCTTGGGCTGTGAGGGCATTCCATATAGTATTAATAAGAATAACAAGAGCCTTGAGGTAAAAAGCGCTTTGGAGTTTCGGGGGCTCCTTGTATAGCTTAGGGTGGTAGCCCTCTAACTTTAATGTGCATAAGAATTATCCTGGGAGCTTATTTAAAATGCAGATTCCTGGGCACCTACCTTCCCAATATTTTTATTTCGTGTCCAGAAATCTGCATGGAAAAAAAATTCATCCAGGTTTACCACACTCTGAAAGATACTCATAGAGGGGCTTCCCTGGTGGCGCAGTGGTTGCGCGTCCGCCTGCCGATGCAGGGGAACGAGGTTCGCGCCCCGGTCTGGGAGGATCCCACATGCCGCGGAGCGGCTGGGCCCGTGAGCCATGGCCGCTAGGCCTGCGCGTCCGGAGCCTGTGCTTCGCGACGGGAGAGGCCACCGCAGGGGGAGGCCCGCGTACCGCAAAAAAAAAAAAAAAGTAACGATTCGGGGCTTCGCTGGTGGCGCAGTGGTTGCGCGTCCGCCTGCCGATGCAGGGGAACCGAGCTCGCGCCCCGGTCTGGGAGGATCCCACGTGCCGCGGAGCGGCTGGGCCCGTGAGCCATGGCCGCTGAGCCTGCGCGTCCGGAGCCTGTGCCCCGCAACGGGAGAGGCCACAACAGAGGGAGGCCCACATACCACAAAAAAAAAAAAAAAAAAAAAGATACTCATAGAGGCTGTGTGTGGGGAGTGACATGAAATAACACTGCAACAGGACTGAAGGGGATACAAACTAATGTTTCAGGTGAGGGACAGTGACAGTGTGAAACAATAAGAGATTATGTCAGAAATGATGTCAGGCCTTTGAATTTTGTTTTGAGAGACAATGGCTTGACAATGGAGCCTTTACACTGAGCAAAACAATCACTCTTCCACAGAGAATGTTTGTTGAATGGCTGAATGATCGAATGTGGACAGAACTCTGAGAAAGTCAACTGAAAGCTGCCCAGACGGTGAGTCCTGCTTGCTTTAACCGGTGGCTGTGAGGAAAACAGTTTTAGAATAGCTATCCCCAAACCAACAGTTCAAGCCTTCCAAATGCTGTCCTGATGTTATGTCCAGTTGATATATTCATGCATATTTATGCAGGTTTACAAACAAGGCAAATGTGATTACCCTGTAGATCATCCACGTAAGCACGTACCACAGTTTGTGTTGCCAAAGCTGGATACTGGGCCTAGGAGCTAAGATCTGGGAGGACAGAACACGCTCTTACATAACTTCCCAGCTAGTCAGTGATAGGGCCTGTGATTAATGCTACATGACGGGCTCTGAACTTTCGGTTCAGATAGGTTCGCTTGCCTTTCAGAGCTCCTAGCAAGAGAAAGTGTGACCCGCAGATTTCACTCTGAATAACCATCATGCAAGCAGCGACACTAACATTGCTCTGTGGCCCCCTGGGTAACTGTTTCTGTGCCTCCTCTGCCAAAGATAAGTTGCCCTAGGACTATCAAGTTGTTTTTTAAGGGGACAGAAGAGTACTATAACTTCCTAAAGCCCCGTCGCTGAAGCAAACTCCACAGAGAAGCCTGGGAGGTTCTAGAAGAAATCAGAAAAGCCCTCGAGAGCAGCCAGAGTAGAGAAACTCTGAGATGGGAAGGAGTCCCGCTCTCGACGGCAGTATCTTTCACAGCCTCGAAGCTTCTCTCTCCTTGGAGCTCCGGCTGCGGAGCGCGGATCACAGCGCTTCCAAGCATCCCGGGCGGGGCGGAGAGCTGCCCCAGTGCTCACCAACTTTCCCAGCTTGGCAAAGCCCTCCCCGCTCGCTACTCCGCTCAGCCCCGGGTCCCTCCTCTCACGCCCTCACCCCCGCAATAATCCAGGTGAGCAGCCAGAGCCCAGAGGCAGCTCCCCCATCTGCTCCCCGCCCAGTCTCCCCAGGAGGCTTCTTTCCCCAGCCCCTGAGCGTGTGTAAGCGCCTCGGTGACACGAGACATGACACCTCGTCTAAGCGCCTGCAAAAACTCGTCCACGCTCCCGCCTCCAAGCCGGGACCCTACATCCTGTCCCCGCCATCCCGGAATGGCACCTGGGGAGTGGGGAGGATTGAAGGAAGCGGCTTTTGCATCCCAGGCTTGGAGCAGAACCAAGCAGACAGCACCGCACCCGACCTCTCCTCACCTACTGGTTTTCGCTGCCTCGGTCCCCTCCCCGCACACACACCGCTACTCACCAATTCCAGGGCTCGCAGGAAGGCAAGGGGCTCCTTCAGCACCCGGAAGGTGCCTGCCGAGGCCAGCTGTGGACCAAGGAGGCAAGAGAGAGAAAGAGACAGCGTGAGGAAGGGGCTGGAGACGCAGCATCCGGAGCCCGGGGGTCCCGCGGCATCAACCGCGCTGCCCAGTCGGTCCTACCTGGCTCACGGGGTCCATAGCTCGCCTCGCTCGGGCTTCTCACCCAGCGGTGCCTTTGAAAATGAAGTTCGAGGGCCACTACCGTCCTCGTCCTCAGAGCCAGAAGCCCCCTTTCGGAAAGAGCCGGAGGAGCTAGGCCGGGGAGAGCTGGGCGCCCGGCGCGGGCTCGCGGACGCTGGGTTCTCGAAGCCTGCGCGCGGGTGCGGTGAGCACAGGCGGCGAGGGTGGGAGGGGCGGGCGGGGAGGCGGAGCGGCGGTGGAGGCGGGAGACCGGGGCGGCGCTGGAGCCCGCCCAGCGGCCCGGGGGAGGCTGCAATTGGCCAGCTGCGAGGTCCGGAGGGGCGGGCGAGGAGGTGGGCGAGGCCCAACCGCGACCTTAGCTCCGGGGCCGCCGCCTCTCGCGCGCCCGGTGCCCTGAGGCTCCAGGGCAACTTTGGGGCTGTAGGTTTGGGGAAAGGAGGCTGGCACCCTCAGGAAGACGGTCCCCTGCCTGAGGACGGGGTTTCCAGGTAAGAGAGAGAGGCAACCCACACCTTACGTGGGGAGGTGTGTGCGTTCTGGTGACTTCTGAACACCAGAGAAAGACTGCTGACTCGGTCATTCTTCTGAGCCTTCATGGAACGTTCTCCATGTGACCAAGCAGTGCCAGGTGCTGGGATACATCAAGGAACAGGATAAACACTGCCCGTTCCCTCAGGGGTAGGCAGAGGGTCAGGTCAGGGGAAGGGAGCTAGAGGGGGAGGGGGAAACGAATGAATCATGAAAATATGGGACAGTGTGCCAGGCAGGTAATCCCATGGCCACTGTGTGAGGTCAGGAGAGAATTATAATGTCCATTTTTTAAAGTAGGGAAAAAAAAAAGTAGAAAATAGACTTCGCGAGGCTGAATTAGCCAAGCTAACGTAGCTCATGAGGGGCTAAACAGGGATTGGAATTCAAGTTCCTTCAAAACTCATGCTGTTTCTACTGAGATCCTTTGCCTAAGATAGAACCCTCGAATGAAGCTCCCCCAGTCCATCATAAATAGGCCCGAGTGCATCCCCACTTCAACTCATACTCTTTCTTCCTTAGTCTGCTAAGCTTGCCAAAACTAGTAAACAACAACAAAACAATTGAGTTCTTTCTATGAATCACAAATTGTGTTAAGGGCTTTATAAACATTACTGCATTTAATATTCACAAAACGCCCATGGGTTAGTAGCAGTGTTATTCTCATTTTAGAGATGACGGAATTGAGGGCCATGGAAGGGGAGTGCAGAGAATGAAGCCAGAGTTGAATTCAAAATAATCAGAAAAGAAGGAGGAGGAGTCTTCAGCACTCTTAGCCATTCCATCATGTAGTTGATATGTCCCCTTCCTTCTCACTCCCTTTGGACTGGATCCCATGTATGAAGTGGTCTCCCAGCAACACAGATAGCCCATCTGTTTACTAATAAGATTTGCCAAAAAGGTCTGCAGTTGGGGGATGGGGGGAAGAGGAGGAGGGAGAGTAATTAATATGCAGGAGTTGGGGAGAAAGATGCAAATGAATAGTTTAGAGTCTGAGAAGGGGAGGCAGCAGGCCAAAACTGGGTGAGAAAGAGTGTCCAATGTAGATGCCCCCTGCCCATGGATTTTGTTGGAGGAAAACTAGGAAGTTAGTGAGTCAGAACTCCAAAGGGCTAGTCTCACCATCTGCAGCCAGCCAGTTTTGTTCCCACTACTCTTCCTACATGCAGATAGAGTCTAAAACAATTAGAAACAAGTTGTTTCAAAAATAAGCCATTATGCAACTGCAAATACTTACTGTGTGTCCTGCAATTTTTGTATCTGGTTTTGTGTGTGAGGTTATTTAACGTCCTCAAGACCTCAGGTTTTTAAAAATCTGTCAAAGGGAGCCAATAACATTAATTTAGCTGGTTGTTATGAGGACTCGATGAGGTTTTGTAGATAACGTATCTTGGGCAGAGTCTGGTACAGCATAATCCCTCCATGCGTATTAGTTGAATTTCTGACTGCTAACACTTCTACAGAAGCAAAGGTGAAGGCTCAGAGGCGCACATTAGAGGCGTGGTCGATTGTGGCACCGTCTTGTCACTCTGCAGTGCCCCTCCGCTATATATCCTTGCCCCTTTGAACTCAGGAGTTGCAGTGTTACTTGCTTTGGCCAATGGTTGTGGGCAGAAGTGATGAATGCATTTCTGAGCGGAAGTTTTAAGAACCCCTTCATGATTTGCCATCTTGTTAATTTCCTTCTACTATAATGAATACGATGTACACTATTACACAGAGGCTGCACTCACAGCCTGGGTCTTGGTATAAGATTGATGTAGTGTAGAGCTGCAACTGGACCTTGATGGATGTGAAGCTGAGCAAGAAATGAGGTTGTAGTTGTAAGCAACTGAGATGTTAAAGTCTTTTGTTACTACAATGCAGCATAACCTAGGCTGATTGATACAAGGGTTCACGCAGCTAGTAAGTAGCTGAACCAAGATTCCACCCTGTTTGACTTCACTGTCCTTGAATCCTTCCTCTTTCCATTATTGTCAACTAGCTTATGCGGTATAACACCTCCTGCATATGTTTAATAATGATGATAATTATCATAATAGCTTATATCAATTCAGTTCTCGCTACAGCCACTGTGCTAGGTACTTTAAATACATCATCTAAACATCACCGCCATCCCCTCTTTTATGGATAGTATATCCAGGTTAGAAAGGCTAAGTAATGTGCCCAAGGTCATCTAAACATTTGTATCTCTTTAGACAGAGAGATTGATTTATTTAAAATACCACCCACTTGCATTTCATTTGAGCTGAGAACTTGGCGAGGATGAAGTGTGATGACTGAGCCTATTCCCCCAGGCCTGTCTTCACACCCAACATTCCTCCTTGCTAATATGGTGGCAAATTTTCCAAGTCCTCCAAACACCATGTGAAGGGAGCCAGAACTGTGGCAAATGGCAATGTAGTCACTTAGACAACAATTGCACATTGTCAGAGGATGCTTCTCACGTTCCAGAAATGTATGAGCTGCCAACAGCTGCGTCACCAAAATAACCCAGAGTTCCATATCCCATTTGCAATGTTAAATACTTTGTAGACATTGGGGCTAGAACCTCTATATTCGGACCTGGAAATAACATTAGGTTCCTTTAAGAACTAGGTTGGGAGAAGTAGGAGGGATGATAAAACACTGCCACAATATTACTCTCAGTGACTGAGGGTGACCCCTTCTCTTCTGCCCCATGATGACGAAAGATAATTTCCCTCTTACAATAACAAATCTCTCAAAATGATTCAATAATCCTGTTAACATTGGTGGAGAGTAAATGATCCATTTTAGTGCCCTGTATTGATTATGTAAATCAAATAGCTTCCAAATTCTTCATTCGTGTTCAGCCAGGAACTTATAGTTTGGAAGATTTCCTTTGACATGTAAAGGCAATACATTCACTTGCTGCAGTGGTTTCAATAAAGGGCAGTGTGGACCCTTCCCTCCCCCAAGAGGCATTTGGCAATAATTGGAGACATATGAGGTTGTCACAGCTGGGCGGGGTGGGTCAGTGCTACTGACACCTACTGGAATCTAGAGGGTAGAGGCCAACGATGTTGTTCAACATCCTACAATGCAGAAGACAGCTGCCCACAACAAAGAATCAAATGGAAAATGTCAGTAGTTGCCAAGGTTGAGAAACCTTGACTTATGCATTCGACAAGTAAGGACTGCCTGCTAATGTGTGTTAGTATTGCTCTGTAAACTATAAACAGCTTGACAACATTCCTGAATTCACAGATCTTACCTTGTAGTGGGATATACCATAAGCCCAATTTGTTCAAGCTCCAATATTTGATGACAAGAAAATAAACAAAATTCAGAAAACCATTTTGAATCTCAAAGAGGGTTAATCCTGAATCAAAACTACCAAAAACCAAAGTACCAACCTGCTGTAGACAGACTTGAGTTATTCAGACAAATGAAATCTCATTCTCAGGGAATAACATACCTGGGTTTAATCTTCCTATATCTCTTGTGGCAAAAAGGAAAAAGTAATTTAAAATTTTATCCATAGCAACTTAATACAGGAGGAAATACTACCCACACGTTATGATATTTAAAATACTGGAAGTACGTTATGAGTGAAAGTCATTCAAAATATTACATATTTCACCCTCTGCTCATACTACTAACCTTATCTTTCCAAATCTTTTCTTAACTAGTGAGGGTGAAAGCAAAAGCCAGTAGCGTGTTTGTGTAATATTTATTTGTGTGTTTGGTTTGCATGGGGTCACTGGTACACAGGACAGGAGATGGTGTGGAAGTATTTTCAAGATCTCTAATTTTACAATAAAGATAGCATTATCTCTCCACCCAATAATCAGGTAAAGCCATCTTTACTTACCTATGTTTCAGTCTTAAATGGCTTCAATAAAATGTAAGGATGTGTGTTTTTTGTTTGGCTTAAAACTTTGTCACAAAATAAGATTCCATAGGCTTCCTATGGAATTTTTAGCATTCAAGTAGGATCATTCTTTTTTTTTTTTTTTTTTTTTTGTGGTATGCGGGCCTCCCTCTGCCGTGGCCTCTCCCGTTGCGGAGCACAGGCTCCGGACGCGCGGGCCCAGCCGCTCCGCGGCATGCGGGATCCTCCCAGACCGGGGCGCGAACCCGGCTCCTCTGCATCGGCAGGCGGACGCGCAACCACCGCGCCACCAGGGAAGCCCCGTATCATTCTTAATTAACTATCAGAACTGATATAAAATTTCAAGGGTGGTTGGCCAAGGTGAACTCACATCACAAAATGCTTTTGCTATTTCTACTTCCGTCTTTGTTTTAAACAAAAGTTATCTGTGTCAGTATCACCAGGCTTTAATAACTGCCCGTTAGAGGACCAAAACTCATGTCAAAGGACTTATCATTGACCACAGGGAATAATGGTAACAGTAATCATAATAATGACTCTTGCAATGTATTAAGTAGTAAGTAGTTGCTGGACAGAATGCTAAGCACCCCTCTAGGCATACCTCATTTAATATCCTCATCAACCATATAAGTATGTACTGCTGTTTCTTGTTCAGACAAGAAAACACAGGCTCAAAGAAATTTAAAAATCTCAGCTAAGCTTTTATGGATAGTAAACAGCAGAGTCATGATTTTTCTCCCACCCTCATAACTTTGCAAGAAAAAGAGGATATGCAGTTTCCATTGCAAATCTGAAAAAGTCACAAGCTTTAGGCAAAAATATTTTTCTTGCTGAAACATAAACAAAATTCCTCTGCAGAAAGAAAGTAAAGATGGGCACCATTGTCTGTTACTACTCTTATGACTACTACTACTGTTATTCCATGAACACAAGTAGAAAAATACCCTCCCCTCTCAAAGGCTCAATCATTCTAATTATTTTTGTTGTTAATCAATAGCTGTGTTTTCCAAAATGCTCACATTTTTTTAACATCTTTATTGGAGTATAATTGCTTTCCAATGGTGTGTTAGTTTCTGCTTTACAACAAAGTGAATCAGTTATACATATACATATGTTCCCATATCTCTTCCCTCTTGGGTCTCCCTCCCTCCCACCCTCCCTATCCCACCCCTCTAGGTGGTCACAAACCAC
>NC_041231.1:30953170-30961112 GCF_002837175.3 Physeter macrocephalus
TTCTGCAGTGTCAGTTGTTACTTCTCCTTTTTCATTTCTAATTCTATTGATTTGAGTCTTCTCCCTTTTTTTATTGATGAGTCTGGCTAATGGTTTATCAATTTTGTTTATCTTCTCAAAGAACCAGCTTTTAGTTTTATTGATCTTTGCTATCGTTTCCTTCATTTCTTTTTCATTTATTTCTGATCTGATCTTTATGATTTCTTTCCTTCTGCTAAATTCGGGGGTTTTTTGTTCTTCTTTCTCTAATTGCTTTAGGTGCAAGGTTAGGTTGTTTATTCGAGATGTTTCCTGTTTCTAAAGGTAGGACTGTATTGCTATAAACTTCCCTCTTAGAACTGCTTTTGCTGCATCCCATAGGTCCAAAATGCTCATCATTTTTGACGTTCTCTTTGGATCACTCCCTTGTTTGCACAGACTCATGGATCACAACATCATTGAGTTAATCTCACACCACTCACTGCAATTTTTGAATGAGGTAAATTCTTCTTCCCTAGGCAAGAGTCCAGCATAAAAGGTGATGACACAAGTTCTGGAATCAGATTCACTGAGTTCATCATATGCTGGCTTGATCACTTCCTAGGTGTGTGATCTTGAACAAATAAGTCCCTTAAACTCTTGTCACTCAGTTTCCTTATCTGTAAAATGGGGTTAATAACTATACCACCCACATCACTTTGTAAGAAAGAATAAAGGAGTTACAAGTTAAGCACTCAGAAGAATCTAATACAGAAAGTTGCTAAAAGGCCAAGAAATATGACCTATCCCAGTGGTAAGGAGATGGTCTATGATATTTGCAGCCCAAGTAGTTATCACACAACCACTACTTACAATAAACACTTTAGAAAAATCATTTGTTTTCCTCTATTTCCCTTCTTTTCAGAATTCATATTTCTTTTCCCCCAAAATACTTCTCTCTTTTTGGTTGGTAAGAATATTGAGTCATTCAAAACATTTTTAGGGGCTTCCCTGGTGGTGCAGTGGTTGAGAGTCCGCCTGGCGATGCAGGGGACACGGGTTTGTGCCCCAGTCCGGGAAGATCCCACATGCCGTGGAGCGGCTAGGCCCGTGAGCCACGGCTGCTAAGCCTGCGCATCTGGAGCCTGTGCTCCGCAACGGGAGATGCCACAACAGTGAGAGGCCCGCGTACTGCAAAAACAAAACAAAACAAAACAAAACATTTTTAGGAGGGAGGCTTCCTGATACACCTCAAAAAATAACAGTTCAATATGAAAGTTTTTTTATTTCTTTACTGTTTATAACTAGAGCTTTGGCAGGGATTTTTATAATTTTCTTAAAAAATAGTTTTACTTGGCAAAATAGTTTTACTCTTACTTAGAAAAGATCAGATCGATTCTTTCATATCTTTAATAAAAGTATGTAATCCAAATTGTATTGCATCCTTTTAATTTCAATAAATTCTCCAGATGGTCTTTAGACCTTGTGTTGCAATATGACAAAATGGCTTTTTCATCTGCTCTGAACGAGGCAAAAGAAAACCTTACCCTGTACAGTGATTCTAAGAACACATTTATTTATTCCTTCCTAATCCAAACCTTTAAGTAAAAAAAAAAAATTAAGTCAAATATGAAACATTAAAAAATTGACTCTTTTGGTCCTTCATGGTCCTATTCTCTGCTGGCCTAGGTTCTTTCACAGGGCTTGACAGCTGTGTGAGGACCCTGCTGGAGCCACTCACACAGAGAGAAGCACAAATCCAGAACCTGAAATTAGGTTTTACTAAATTATATTGCACTGCACTTTTACACCTGCTTGGCAAATAATACCGAGAAGAAAGGTACAATTACAGAGGCTCTTTGCCAGAAATAGAAGACAGTTTAAAAAAAAAATACTAAAAAAGAGAGAAGGAAGGAAGCAAGAAAAAAAGGAAGAGAGAAAGAAGGAGATGAGACAGAAAATGAAAGAATCCTGTCCCCAAACCATGGTCAGCAGTTATCATCAACAGCATCCCTGGAAGTTACTTCTATTGAGAGTTTGCTATGTGCCAGGCACTATGATAAGCTCCTTTTAACACTATGAGTTAGTTATTATCCATATTTCACAAATAATGAAACTGAAGCATAGACAGATGAATTGCTTGCCCAAGTTCATACAACTAAATGGAAGTGAAGCCAAGTTTGAAGCCAGTGATTCTTGAGAGTTTGAACTTATTTTAATACCTTCTAATTATCCAAAATCTAAAATATGCATCTCTCAGACCACAGCTGGAAACTGGAGATATTGATGAGCCTTTTATTTCATTACCAACCCCAATTACCTAATTAAATATTAGGGAGATGATCACCTACATTCTCAATTGTTTCTAATTGTGGTAAAGAACACATGGATATCCAGCCTCCCCAACACCTTTTGTTGAAGAGATTATCCTTTCCCGATTATGTAATCTTGGCAGTCTTGTAGAAGATCTGTTAAATGTAAATGCCTGTGTTTATTTCTGGGTTCTCGATTTTGTTCCATTGGTCTATGTCTGTCTTTATGTGGGTACCAACTATTTTAATTGCTGTAACTTTATAATGTATTTTGAAATCAGGAAGCATGACACCTTCAGATTTGTTCTTCTTTCTAAAGATTGTTTTGGTTATTTAAGGTCTTTGTGATTCCATATGAATTTAAAATTTTTTTTCTGTTTCTGTGAAAAATACACTTGAGATTTAAATAGGGATTGCGTTGATTGTAGATTGATTGCTTTGGGTGCTATGGACATTTTTAACCTTATTAAGGATTCTAATCCATGAACACAGATGTCTTTCTGTTTAGTTATGCCTTTGATTTCTTTCATCAGTGTTTATAATTTTCACTGTAAAAGTCTTTTACCTCCTTGGTTAAGTTTATTCTTATACATTCCACGTTCTCAATCTTTATATGCTCTTTAGTTTCAGTCTTCCTAGTAATGATTTTTGGAACATCATTTGTTCTCAAGAAAAGCACTGTTCTCGTTTATTTTCAAGATATCCAAAGGATATCTTGTTTTACCTTAGTGTTATAGGACGTTAAATACTAATGAGGTGACATGAACATGCTTGCTTAAAAAAATAAATTGAGCTATTAATTCATGGAAAGACATGGAGGAACCTTAAATGTACGTTTAAACATTGGAAGCCAATCTGAAAAGGCTACACACTGTATGATTCCAGCTATATGACATTCTGGAAAAGGCAAAACTATGGAGACAGGAAAAACAAGAGTGGTTTCCAGAGGTTAGGGTGGAGGGAGGGATGAATAGGTGGCACACAGAGGATTTTTAAGGCAATGAAGATACTCTGAATGATACCATAATGATGGATACATGTCATACATTTTTCCAATCCCATATAATATGCAACATCAAGATTGACCATAATGTAAACTGTGGACTTGGGGTGATTATGTTGTGTCAGTATAGCTTTGTCAATTGTGAAAATTATACCACTCAGGTAGTGGAAGTTGATAAAAGGGGAGGCTGTGCTCACGGGGGTGGGGAGCAGGGTGTACATGAGACATCGCTGTGCCTTCAGCTCAATCTTGCTATTAACCTAAGACTGCTCTAAAAAATAATTTAATTTTAAATATGATAGATCTAGCAGTCCCAGGTTGATGTCTTGAAGTTAAAAAAAAAATGTTAATCACTACTTAGTGCTGTTATCTCTCTAGCCAAGGACCTATTATGCTCAATGGTAGAATAAGAAATGGAGCATGTTTATGAAAGTCTTCATTTAATGAAATGAGTGTTGGATTACTTTTTCCTTAGCATGGTTTAAATTAACCAAGAGAAAAATGTAATTTTCTCTGATGGCTTTTATCTCACTGTATAAAGATTAATTAAAGGTAATGTTTTTTGGTTTAATGTGTAAGTTGCACGTGTTTGTGCATATGGAGAGTTTATGGAGAGAAATACAAGCATGCTAACACTTCTGGTAGCCTTTCTTCTCTTTATTTTACCGATATTTTAAGAGTAATACATATAAAATTTCAAATAATATAGAACTACTTAAGGTAGAAATCCTTCTTTTCTACCTGCTACTTCGATTGCCCAGAAGAATATACAATCTACTTTATAGAGATATATGTGCATATGTGTATATATATAAGTGCGTATATTAGATATATATGCATATATACACATAAAATATATGAATATATTTGCATATATTATGTGTGTATATATGCATATATTATATATGTGTATATCCTCCAAATATAATATACATACATTATTATATATTTCAAATAGTATATATGCTATATTTTACAGAAATGAGATAATACCATATAGATTATTACATGGCCTACATTTTTCACTTTACATTTTATCATGGTGGGATCTTAGTTCCCTGACCAGGGATCGAACCCACGTCCCCTGCATTGGACCACCAGGGAAGTCCCAGGCTTTCCATATTTTAAAAGCAGTTGTGTGAATACTCATTTCAACTTGAACCCTCACACCTACCTTTCCATGGTCAAGCATTTGTGAGGAAAATTCATCATTAGTTATTTTCTGTATTCATAAGCACATCATATCTTTTTTTTTTTTTTTTTTTTTTTTTTTTTTTTGCGGTACGCGGGCCTCTCACTGTTTTGGCCTCTCCCGTTGCGGAGCAAAGGCTCCGGACGCGCAGGCTCAGCGGCCATGGCTCACGGGCCCAGCCGCTCCGCGGCATGTGGGATCTTCCCAGACCGGGGCACGAACCCGTGTCCCCTGCATCGGCAGGCGGATTCTCAACCACTGCGCCACCAGGGAAGCCCCCATATCTTTATATTATTAGGAAAATAGAATTTATGCTTATATTATAATTGGTATAATATATTTTGGGGATACTTAAATATATAAATGGATTCTTAGTCATTTATTTTTTATTTTTATTTTTTATAAATTTATTTATTTATTTGTTTTTATTTTTGGCTATGTTGGGTCTTTGTTGCTGTGTGCGGGCTTCTCATTGTCATGGCTTCTCTTGTTGCAGAGCACAGGCTCTAGGTGCGTGGGCTTCAGTAGTTGTGGCTGGCGGACTCAGTAGTTGTGGCTTGCAGGCTCTAGAGCGCAGGCACAGTAGTTGTGGCACACAGGCTTAGTTGCTCTGTGGCATGTGGGATCCTCCCAGGCCAGGGATCGAACCTGTGTCCCCTGCATTGGCAGGCAGATTCTTAACCACTGCACCACCAGGGAAGCCCTAGATTCTTAGTCATTTATTATCACTAAAGTTATTTTAAAAATCTTTTTCACAAATATTTCATATAGGTAAAATTACCTAGAAATTGAAGATTGACACAGTGAAGACATTACAAAAAATAGTATATTTGGGAGACTCACTTTGAATGCTAAACAACTCCATTCAACTCCCCCATATGAAAACATGTTCGATATTAAGTTCTCTAAATTTTCAAAATATTCCATATTTTCCATGAATATTTTTATATAAACAGAAACGATCACAATCAAACACATGCCTTGTATGTATCAAGAATGGACTGATTGATGTGATCAACGATCTACAACATGAAGTGGGGATTTGCTCAATCTCCAGTCTTTCTGCTGCCTGGATGTCGTGTTATTATTGACCGGCACCTTCCTCTCTATAAAGGCTCTCTGGGGACTCTTTTGCCTCACTTATGACTTGGCATGTAAAGTCACGTGTTAAATTCTGTGCTCATTTTGTCTGTTTGTTTGCATGAAGAATAATTATTCCATGGTGTGAAATAATGAATATTCAAGTGACAGGAAATCTGAATTTGTGAAACCATTTCTGAAATTCTTAACCATATCAGAATATTTTTGCTGAAATGAATGATACTGAACAAATTGCTAGGTTTTGTTTTGTTTTGTTTCCCTTCCCTTGATCATTTTAAAATGTATTTGATGGAGGCGGGGAAGGTCCCTGAGGCCCCTGAAACAAACCCCAGGCATGACTGGATTGCTCTCTTAATAAAATGTTAGATGGTCATTTAAAATAGTCTTGATTCTGAAATGTAGACTTCCCATTCCCATATAATCATCAAAATGGCAAAACTGAGTAGAATTTTACTGTTCTCCGATGCCCCAGCCAGGACCTAATGCAGGTAAGAAGCCTACACATGGTGGAGGATGGTGTGGTTTGCTTCTTCCTTTTTCTGGCCCTTCCTCTTCCCCTTGTTAACATCTTTCTGACAAAAACAAACAAGGTCGGTGGAGCAGGAAAGCTCTTAGTTAACTGACATTGTTATAAATTGCTTTATTCTCTTTGAGCCTGAAAGATTTTCTCTTCTTCAAAATGACACTCCCAACTCCTGTTAGGAACCACTCACCTGGCCCCCCTTAAGCTGAGGCATGTGCCCCTACCTTAGCTGGCCATGTCCTCCTTCTGCAGCTGCTTAGGAACCTGGCAGTCCCTTCAGGCACCCTTTTGTTGGGGTCCTATTGACAGTCCAGGAAAGCCCTATGACAGTGCCCTTAAATGCGGCCCAGAATTGGTCCACGGGAAAAACGTATGAATCCTTTTTCCCAACAAACTTTGAGAGAGCACGTCCCCCACAGTTTCCACCACTGGCTTTGACTTCCCCACCATTACCTAACCTAGGATATTTGTCAGATGGGAGCCAGACATCAGCTCACTTTTTCCAACTGCCAGGGACACCCATTGAGCCCCAATTTTCAATGAGCTCCATGCACTTCTGTAGGGTCATCTGTTCTTCAAGCAGCCTAGGAGAGCCCAGGGCCACATCATGATTTTCTTGGACCCCGGGAAGTTTTGCCTTCATGGGCCCTTTCTCTACAAAAACATTAACAACTGTATTTTATGACTCTGTTGGTATAAGGATGAATGTAATCCAATTTGGATTGTTTCTTTTTTTCTACTGATTTTAAAAGAAATGAAACCATCTTCATGGTTCCTAGTCATTGTGCCTCTTGAGCAGAGTGGGGAAACCAGTCTCCATAGATGTAACCAGTATATAGAACAAGTGAGACTCAGGAGGATGCTGTAACAAATACAACTTTATATTTGTTTTCTTCCTGTTAAACTACTGGGTACCAGGAACTATGGTAACAAACACAACAGATACTTTTCAACATTTGAATGTAGCAGTTTAAAAAAAGTGATGTAAAGATAGAATAATAAGGCTAATGGTGCTTAAAAAAAAAACAAAAAAGAAATAACAAATGCTTGAATTTGTTTATGTGATAAATTCTCCTCTATTCCAGGCCACACCCCACTTGGGGGAATGTGGGCACATGTTTGGTTTGGTAAGGGGTAGCCATGTTTCACACTGATAATGAGGATAGCAACGTCTTTGTTCACTTGGATGGGGGTCTGCCTGGTTTGAATCACTACAACATCTGCGAACATTGGCAAGGTTTGCTAGATTTTGTGATTCTAGGCTCCATTTCTTCATTTGTAACAAAGGTTTAGAAGAGATGGTCTCTAAGGTGCCTGTTGCTCTGCAAAAAGTAAAGGAAGCAAGGTAAAGTGTATTTTAAAATATAGATGCATCTGATTTAAATCCATTAAGTAGACATAGATTATGACTAAATATTGTTATTTGAAACAAATGAAACATCTCATTTATTCAACAATTGTTTATTGAATGTCTCCTTAACACAAACACAATACTAAGTATTGGCATTACAAGAATGAATGCAACAGGCATTGTCCCAGCAGTGCAGATGGAGTGTGAAAGTCTGGTGATCAAATACATCATTCTGTTCTCCACATATTAGTGTACTGAATATCATGGAAGCCAAGATTTTTATTACTGACTGAAAAATAAAAACAGTTCTTACCTAAGGAGACAAAAGACCTGTATGCAGAAAACTATAAGACACTGATGAAAGAAATTAAAGATGATACAAACAGATGGAGAGATATACCATGTTCTTGGATTGGAAGAATCAACATTGTGAAAATGACTCTACTACCCAAAGCAATCTACAGATTCAATGCAATCCCTATCAAACTACCAATGGCATTTT
>NC_041231.1:30961276-30964971 GCF_002837175.3 Physeter macrocephalus
AGCTCATGCAGCTCAATATCAAAAAAAAAAAACAACCCAATCCAAAAATGGGCAGAAGTCCTAAATAGACATTTCTCCAAAGAAGATATACAGATTGCCAACAAACACATGAAAGGTTGCTCAACATCACTAATCATCAGAGAAATGCAAATCAGAACTACAATGAGATATCACCTCACACCAGTCAGAATGGCCATCATCAAAAAATCTACAAATGGGGCTTCCCTGGTGGCGCAGTGGTTGAGAGTCCGCCTGCCGGTGCAGGGGACATGGGTTTGTGCCCTGGTCCGGGGGGATCCCGCCTGCCATGGAGCGGCTGGGCCTGTGGGCCATGGCCGCTGGGGCTGTGTGTCTGGAGCCTGTGCTCCGCGGCGGGAGAGGCCACAGCAGTGAGGGGCCCACGTACCGCAAAAAAGATGAATGGATAAAGAAGATGTGGCACATATATACAATAGAATATTACTCAGCCATAAAAAGAAATGAAACTGAGTTATTTGTAGTGAGGTGGATGGACCTGGAGTCTGTCATACAGAGTGAAGTAAGTCAGAAAGAGAAAAACAAATATCGTATGCTAACACATATATATGGAATTTAAAAAAAAAAAGAAAGAAAATGGTTCTGAAGAACGTAGTGGCAGGACAGAAATAAAGACGCAGACATAGAGAATGAACTTGAGGACACAGGGAGGGGCAAGGGTAAGCTGGGACAAAATGAGAGAGTGGCATGGACATATATACACTACCAAATGTAAAATAGTCAGCTAGTGGGAAGCCCAGAAGACCCACAGCTGAGCCTCTCACCTGAGAAGACCAGAGTCGAGAAGACACAGGCTGCAAAAGCTGCACTCCACGAATTTTCACAATAGCCAGGACATGGAAGCAACCTAAGTGTCCATCAACAGATGAATGGATAAAGAAGATGTGGCACATATATACAATAGAATATTACTCAGCCATAAAAAGAAATGAAACTGAGTTATTTGTAGTGAGGTGGATGGACCTGGAGTCTGTCATACAGAGTGAAGTAAGTCAGAAAGAGAAAAACAAATATCGTATGCTAACACATATATATGGAATTTAAAAAAAAAAAGAAAGAAAATGGTTCTGAAGAACGTAGTGGCAGGACAGAAATAAAGACGCAGACATAGAGAATGAACTTGAGGACACAGGGAGGGGCAAGGGTAAGCTGGGACAAAATGAGAGAGTGGCATGGACATATATACACTACCAAATGTAAAATAGTCAGCTAGTGGGAAGCAGCCACATAGCACAGGGAGATCAGCTTGGCACTTTGTGACCACCTAGAAGGGTGGGATAGGGAGGGTGGGAGGGAGATGCAAGAGGGAGGAGATATGGGGATATACGTGTATGTATAGCTGATTCACTTTGTTATAAAGCAGAAATGAACACACCACTGTAAAGCAATTATACTCCAATAAAGATGTAAAAAAACCCAAAAAACAGTCCTTAGATTGTTTCTCAGGATTAAAGAGTTTTTGTTTTTTAAAAACAGAAAGCACACTTTTCGAAGTTAAAGAATGTCATTGGAAACCAAACTGCCACCCTATGCTGAACAGTTGAAAACACATTTATTTCTATGACTTTGAATGGCTCCTGTGTTTCCCTTCTAGGAAGAAATTTGTTCTGTCAACAAGCCATTAATGTGTCTTGCACCCTACTGAATTTTGAATATTTTTATATTTTGTGTTAGAGAGCAAGGGTTATTCTCAAAGGGTAGAACTGAGTTTCATGTTGAATATCTAAGTACCACTTATAATTAAAATCACAGAAAAAAATACTAGACCCTATTTAGTATTCAGTTCTGGAGACATAAGAAAAAAACACACATACTCCTGCTATGTGCTGATAGGGCTTGTTTCAGCTTATAATAAAATTACTTTTCACTTAGAGCACTTTTCCTCTTAAAGGCTTAAAGAATTTCAGTTCATGCTTAAGGGATGTGCATCTCTATCTGGCATAATTTTTTCAAAAAAGCTAATAAGTCAAGAGTGACTTGCTCATTATTATTTTGCTTCAATTCAAGCATCATATTGATCATGTATCTGCTAATCCTTCCATATTTCTTCCACAGATTTCTGAGCTCCTTCACCTTTTCATCTACTCACTATCAGATGAGATCCCTACCCATATTTTTCTCAATTTATGGAACTCCTGGGTCATTTACCCTCAAGCAACAAATCCTGACTATAAATTATGAAGGCTGTAGAGTTTTATATGCACTAATCACAAGAAGAGACAGAAGAGCAGCGTCACTGGAGCCTGGCTGTGGACCCAGGAAGACCTGGACTTAGGTCTTTGTTGACATGTAAAAGCTGCGTGACGTTGGGAAAAATTGATGACTATCTCTTTGTGTCAGTTGCCTTGTCTATAAGATTGGGATGTATTAATAGAAAATACACCTCATGTGGTTATTTGAAGATGTGGCAGTTTGAAACATGGCCCTCCAATTTTTGGACACTTCTCTCATCAAATGAGTAGAGTCACTGTCTCCTCCTATTTAATCTGGGCTTTATGGTCACTTCACCAGTGGAATACATGGTGTCAGATTCTGGAGCCTTAAGAAACTAGCAGCTCCACTTACTATTTCTTGGGATGCTTGTTCTAGGAACCCATCCACTCAGCCATGCTGAGAAGAAGTCCTAGAAACTCATGGAGAGGAGTGGGGTCTCCTTGCCCTTGACCACGACTGAGCTCCCAGCTGGGAGCCGCACCAACTTGCCAGCCATGCAGTAACACATCCTGACAGCAGATTCTCCAACCCCAGTGAAGCTGCCCCAACTGACATAACATGGAACAGACATGAGCCTTCTCTGTTGATTGCTGTTTGAGCTCAAAATTCGTGAACTAAGTAAGTAATTGCTGTGGTTTTGAGCCACTGTGTTTTAGAATGGTTTGTTTGTTATGCAGCAATTTTAATTGGAACAAAGGTTACACGAGATACGATAGTAAAGTGTTCACAGAATTCCAGCATACAGTCATCACTTAAAAATATTATCTGGGAAAAAAATTTGAAAAGGCAATTTAACTTGGACTTCAATATTTCAGAGAATGTTAAGGTTGAACGGATCTTAGAGACCATCTAGGTGAGAGATGACCAGTTGGTGATCCAAATGGCTGACAAGTGTATTGTGTTTGCTCAATAGGTTTTTGCTGAATAATGAATGCTTGACTAAAACTATATAAGTGAAACAGTTTGATAAAATCATACCTATGCCGATTACATTTGATGCACTCTGGTATTTTCTCTTGTGTATTTTTAATATTGGTTGCAACCACTAAATTGGTTTCATGACCCACTTTATTTTTCTTTTTGAATTTTATTTATTTTTTTATACACCAGGTTCTTATTAGTTATCTATTTTATACATATGAGTGTATATATGTCAATCCCAATCTCCCAGTTCATCCCACCACCACCAACACCCTCCCGGCTTTCCCCCTTTGGTGTCCATACGTTTGTTCTCTACATCTTTGTCTCTATTTCTGCTGTGCAAACTGGTTCATCGGTACCGTTTTTCTAGATTCCACCTATATGCAATAATATACGATATTTGTTTTTCTCTTTCTGACTTACTTCACTCTGTATGACAGTCTCTAGGTCCATCCACGTCTCTACAAATGACCCAATTTCGTTCCTTTTTGTAGCCGAGTAATATTCCATTGTATATATGTACC
>NC_041231.1:30965414-31001010 GCF_002837175.3 Physeter macrocephalus
TCTCCAGCATTTGTTGTTTGTAGATTTTATGGTGATGCCCATTCTAACCAGTGTAAAGTGATACTTCATTGTAGTTTTGATTTGCATTTCTTTAATAATTAGTGACGTTGAGCATCTTTTCATGTGCCTCTTGGCTATCTATATGTCTTCTTTGGTGAAATATCTATTAATGTCTTCTGCCCATTTTTTGATTGGGTTGTTTGTTTTTTTAATATTGAGCTACATGAGCTATTTGTATATTTTGGAGATTAATCCTTTGTCCATTGATTTGTTTGCAAATATTTTCTCCTATTCTGAGGATTGTCTTTGCGTCTTGTTTATAGTTTCCTTTGCTGTGCAAAAGCTTTTAAGTGTTATGAGGTCCCATGTGTTTATTTTTGTTTTTATTTCCATTACTGTAGGAGGTGGGTCAAAAAGGATCTTGCTGTGATTTATGTCATAGAGTGTTCTGCCTATGTTTTCTTCTAAGAGTTTTATAGTGTCTGGTCTTACATTTAGGTCTTTAATCCATTTTAAGTTTATTTTTGTGTATGGTGTCAGGGAGTGTTCTAATTTCATTATTTTACATGTAGCTGTCCAGTTTTCCCAGCATCACTTACTGAAGAGACTGTCTTTTCTCCATTATATATCCTTGCCTCCTTTGTCATAGATTAGTTGACCATAGATGCCTGGGTTTATCTCTGGGCTTTCTATGCTGTTCCATTGTTCTATATTTCTGTTTTTGTGTCAGTACCATATTGTCTTAATTACTGTAGCTTTGAAGTATAATCTGAAGTCAGGGTGTCTGATTCCTCCAGCTCCGTTTTTTTCCCTCAAGATTGCTCTGGCTATTCGGTCATGACCCACTTTAAATGCTGATCTAAAGTATTTAGAAATATAGCTTTAAAAATCTTATAGTTCCATATTTTAAAACAATTATAATATAGAGAATGCTACTGTAAGTCATTAGGTTGGTTTTTAACAGACAGGATAAAATTTATTCATCAAAATTAATTCAAAGTAGTCTGTTAGGAAGGCAATGCAGTTGTTCAAAGGATGCTATAGTTTTTAAAACACTCAAGTTTCTTTGGGGGCTAGGCATTGTTTCCTTCAGTGCTGTAGAGCAGTCATGTTATTTTAGTTATACCATGCTTTTTTTTCTACAGTAAATTTATTATGTAAATTGAGTGACTGCCTTATTCACCATACTTGACTCTAAATGGCCTTTGAGTGCTATTACAATTTAAATTTATCCTTAAAGGGTGATGATTTGGCACCTGCTAGCTCATTCAAAACAATGTGCAATAATGGTGAAAGTAATTCCCCCCAAAATGACTTATTAAATGTTTTCTGTGACTTGGAATAACTATAGGATGACTTTGAAGGAACCATTCTTTATATGCATATGTAAATTTTGATGATATGCCCAGTGTCTGTGACCTGTATGTTTGACCATATGCTAGAGTGTATGAAAATGTATGACTTTGTCCAATTCTTCAAATTATGCATCCTTATTCTGGTTATTGACACATTTTTAGGAAAGTTTTCTGTAGCTTTGTGGTGAGACAAGTTTGCATATCCACTTTTACAGAAATGATGGAGAGAGGGCAGTTTTCCCGTAAGGCAGATTGCAAGACCTCTTCTCATTGAAAAAGAGAACCAAATGAATTCTCTTTGACAGCTTTATGCTATACTCAAAAGATGTTAAAGACACATATTTTCATCCTATATTCTGAAATTATCAACATAAATGCTACATAAATGGAATTCTAATTAAATGTAATGGATCGCAAAACATGACTTAAGGATAAAGAGGATATTTATTACATATAATAAATATGTATCATAAAATAATATAAGCTCTTGGTTTAAAAGAAATCTTTATAAAATGGTATTAAATGAAGAGTCTCAGTTTCTAGAGGAAATCACAGTTAATCATTTCTTCCATATCCTGGGAACAATTAGAACATATAACGTTTTTATGCAAATGGAATGCACACTACTCAAATTGTTCTTTCTCTTGCCTTTTTTAATTTAAAGTTTATCTTGCAGATCTTTCACATTGGAGCATATATATTTGCCTCATTACTTTCAATAGCTGCACATTACTTCATGGTATGTGAAGTGAGAGACTCTCTCATCCCACTAACTCAGGCAAGGAAGACATTCAGCCATCCTTATTTTTCTTTAATTCAACTTAATTTTATTTTAGGATTCTATTCCCCTGGGCAGTCCAAACTTAATATCTGCCAATTCTGGGTCTGGCATTTAGCTGAGTTCCACGAGGCTTAGGTAGAACAGAGGTCGTGGCTGCAGAATCTTGTCCTCGGTTGTTGACTTTCTCTGCTGACAGATGCTGAGATGTATTTGTCCCATCTGGTCCTCTACCCTAGTAAATCTCTGATGATCATCTCTGGCTCTCACTCCAGTTCCGTTAGATCCTTCGGATCTCCTTCATGTGTATATGTCACTCTCACACACATGGGATTACTTTGCCATGCTGTGACTTGGAGGAGGTCTTGCAAGCTCTTTAGACCCATCTTTTAGTTACACCAAACAGCCAAGCTCTTTAGACCCATATTCTAGTTACACCAGTCAGCCATTCCGTCCCTACTCTTTTAACACTATGTCAGGATACTCTCAAAATGGGGAGGAGGGGATCAGGAGAGGGCTTGGTCGTTTCTAGGCATCTGCCTAACGAGCAAATTTTCTTTTCGCTCGGACTCAGCAAAATAGTCTGTAGCTTTTGTTACTTCCCACCCCTGGATTCAGCCTTCAATGGAAGCTCCTTTCCAGTGCACGTATATGCTCCCCTTCTGAATCCCTTGTTTCCCCAAGCCAGGAAGTTTTTAATTTATGGGGCCAGATAGGTAAGTTGCTCTTATTTACTGCACAAGCTTCTAAATATCAAGGTCAAGGCTTTTGAAACTTTTTGAAACTCAAAAGCCAAACATTTTCTACTTATTTGACATTTGCATTCTGCTCTGCCCTTTGATCCCTGAAGCAAGGCGTGCAGTATACCAGAGAGAAAAGAAATTCAAGCAAACAGCCCTCCCTAAACAGCTAACATTACCAAATATTATCTCACATGTATGCGTATATCCTATTTATGACTCTTTATAGTTAGTAATTTATGTTGTTTCCATATGTTGTCACTGTTACAAGCTACAGTAAATGTCCTTGCCCACATAGCTTGGAAGTTTATGTACAGATATTGACAATTAAAATCCTAGCATTGGAATTCGTGGAAAAAATGGGCAAGGGCAGGTGTATGATAAATAGTAATGGACATCACTACATCTCCTTTTCAGAAAGGTTACAAAACCACAATCTTGTATAGAAATGCTTGTTTCTCCATAGTGTCATCCACTAGGTTTTCATCCATGTTTAAATTTTTTCCAAACTGATAGCTGAAAATATTATCTCTTTATTTTCTGATTTTCCGTGTCTTTAATTAAAAGAGAAATTGAACATATTCTTACAGATGTTCCAGCATTTTGCACCTTGTGTTCCCTCAATTACTTTTTTTCTATTTGTTTGCTTTTTAAAAATTGTATTGAAGTATAGTTGATTTACAATGTTGTATTTAATTCTGCTGTACAGCAAAGTGATTCAGTTGTACATATATATATATATTCTTTTCCATTATAGTTTATAACAAGATATTGAATATAGTTCCCTGTGCTATACAGTAGGACCTTGTTGTTTATCCACCCTATATATGTTTGCACCGCCTTAATTGCTTATTGATATGAAAATGTGGTATTAAATAATTATAAAGTGGTTTAAATAGAATTTTTCTCAAGAGTTATATACTGATTGATTGAATGAGTTTTGTTTTGGGAGGCAGGTTGTATAGAGTTTAAGGCAACTACTACTTCCCAGTCTTTACTGCATTTGACAGCAACTGACTAAGTATTATATAAGGTTAGGAACAAAATAAATCTGAAGATGAAAAACTGAGTCACCAACACAGAGGCAATAATTATGCTCCAACAATGTTGTAATATCTCCACTCTGTAAACACAGAGCTAGTTCTCATCAAAACAGCATTCGGTCCAATGGTTACATGATAGCAGACATGGGAGACAGCTAACAAAGCCAGTGAATGGCCCTTGAGCATGTGTAGTTATGCAAAGATTCCAATAACTAACTAGCACAATGGATTCTGGTCTCAATTCAAGTGTTGCAGAACATCCATTCACATGTCCCATGATGTCACTGCTTCTAAGAATTGCCACTATAATAGATTTGCTGCCGGCAAGAATTCCACAGAGAAGCTAAGACACGTAAGAACTTTAGGAGCAGTGAATGAGAACTGACTGCCAACTGCGTGATTACGTTTTCAACACCTTAATCAAATCAGGTAACATCTAAAATATCTGACTTCTCCCTCTTCAGATCTTCTCCATGTCCATTTCTTATATTTTCTATTTCATACTTACCTGTATCTTAACCAAATCAGCATCCTGTCTTCCAGCTAGAAAGCACCTTACAATCTGAGTAACTCCTTACAACCAGCACCGTGCCCCTTTTTCTTGATGATAATTGCTACCATGTCCTGAAGCCATACTGTGTGCCAGGCAACCCTGCTAGGTCACTATCATTACCCCCCATTTTATAAATAGAGCCTGACACTCAGAGAGGTTGGAAAACTTGCCCGAAGTCAACATCCAGTAAGTTGCAGAATCAGCAGTAGCAGGTTCTGAGGTCTGATACATTCTGCAAGGGAAAAGGAAGGAGATTTTTTTTTTTTTTTTTTTTTTTTTATTTGTGGTACGCGGGCCTCTCACCGCCGTGGCCTCTCCCGTTGCGCGGGCCCAGCCGCTCCGCGGCATGCGGGATCTTCCCATACCGGGGCGCGAAGCCGGTTCCCCTGCATCGGCAGGCGGACGCGCAACCACTGCGCCACCAGGGAAGCCCAGGAAGGAGATTTTTAATATGAGTTGCAGCATTTCTCAGAATAGACTTTGCTGGAACTGCTACTTCATAGCTAGCAATGCCGAAGCCTCTCTGCACATGATTTTGCCTCTGGGCAGTTAACTGTCCCTTCAATGCTCTGACTAGTTCTGTTTAATCCCATTTAAAGATTATATGGATGGGTAAGGCAGTCTGTGCTGTATGACCCTTAGACAGCTTCTCAAACACGGAGAAAGATCCCTAATAAGGAATAGACTAGATTCCTGTCTCCTCATCTCATTTTTTGGCCGCATTTTCCTCATGGAAATGGCTGTAGATGGACCTCTTCCTCTGCTGCCTTCTCCTTCTTGGTTCGCCCTCCCCCCACAGCCTTGTGACCCTTCATCTGACCATATTTAGGCTGATTCATGGAAAGAGCTTGGAAAAATGGCTTTCCCTCTAGGGACAGAAAGGGAAGGAGTAGGATTTGGAGAGAAAGGTTGGAAGGAGAATTAACCCTGTGGAAGGGACCCAAAAGTAGTCCAAGTGTTGGACTTAGACCTGGATGATGGAGCCCTTTGAAAATATCTCAAGAAGACAAGAATTTGGGGAAAGCATTGCTCTTGAGGTAAATGTAAATTGGGCAACCTTTTGGGATAGCACCTTGGCTGTACTATCACACTCCACAGCCAGTGGTCTTAGCCACCGAATTCCACGCTTTGTAATTCAGCCCCAAGCCAGCCTGATGGTCAAGTCCCTCCTTACCCTTATCAGAAGTAAATATATATATTACATTTAGAATGGATAAACAACAAGGTCCTAATGTATAGCACAGGCAACTATATTCAATATGCTGTGATAAACTGTAATGCAAAAGAATATTAAAAAAAGAATGTCCGTATGTGTATAACTGAGTCACTTTGCTGCACAGCAGAGATTGGCACCACATTGCAAATCAACTATACTTCAATTAAAAAAGGAAGTAAATATAAAATTTCATTTTCAGGAATTTTCAAACAGGGAAACTAGCTCTCGTACTACCTTGAAGACTTTAGACTGAAGTGACTGGTTTAACTTAATTTCCTCATTTTGCAAAACTTAAGGTTCATAAAGGGAAAACAGCTTATTCAGGACCACACAGAAAAAGAAACATTTCTACTCATGTTATAATTTTGGACTAATACTTAGAAGAGGGTTCTAGTTCAACATTTGTGTGATCCATTTCAATACATAAATGTTGCAGAAAATTCAAGTGTCCCTGAGAAGCATTTTTTCCCTGGTCATAGCTAACATTTATTGAACTCAGCACAATGCCAATTACAATTAATATCTTAGTCTGCACTCTCACTTAGTCTTTACAGTAACACTGGGAAGAAGGAAGTTGTAGGAATCCCCATTTTATAGGTGAGAAAATAAAGGCTCAGAGATTTCAAATCATTTGTCACTTGCTAACATACAGAATCTTATCCAAGTTTTCGAATTCCAAAAGTCAAGCGAGGTCTTAACTACTGTGTCATGCTGAGCCCCTAGACAGCATTTGAAATATTTAAAGGGTCCAACCTCAGGGAGCTTGCCCATGCTCTTCCTTCCACCTGGAATACTCTTTCTCTAAATATCCCACGAGGTTTAAACTTTCACTGACCTCAAGTCTCTGCTCAGATGTCACCTTATCAGTGAGGACTTTTCCGACCACTTTGTATAAAATACCCACCTGCCGTACACCCACGCTCTGATCCCCTTCACCCTGCCTCATTTTTCTACATAGAATTTATCATCAGGCATATTCTGTACGTATTTCTGTATTGTATCCATCTTTCCTAGCTAGAAATGTCATCTCTATGAGGTTGGGAACTTGGATCTGTTCCCTGGATCTCCAGTAGCTGGAAGAGTGCTTGGCACACAGTAGATGCTCACAAAATATTTGTAGCATGAATGAGTGTGTGAATGAATGAATCAATCAAACAACTTCAGTTACATCTCCCTCATCAGCCTCATATAGTATCTATCAGGAGCAGCTGGGGGACTCCAGGAAGTCTGATTTAAAAGGTGTCCGATTTTCCTTAAAAAAAATCCAGTTGAATAAAAGAATATTTAATTGTGTCAGTGGCTGGTATTAAAGCATACGAGGGCATCCATTTTTTCTTCAGGCACTGACAGCTGGGAGAAGAGTATACAAGTCTGCTCTCCTTGTCTGTCCTTGTGTTCCCTTCCTCCTTGCATAGCTCTGTATATTTAAATCATTGGAAATACTCATTCTGAGAAATGTGGAAGCAGCATTTTTTTCCCTTTTCATAAGCCAACACTTATTCCCAGTGGGTAACATTTAGCAATGAAGTGTTTTTTGACTCCAGCACTTATCAGTGTTTCTGAAATATACAGTATAATTAAATTACTCGGAGGTGGTACTTTAATCAGGAGCAAGTTTAATGAATATTCAAGCTGTTCACTGTTAGGAAATGAAGAAGATTGTAGGAATTACAGCCTCAAAAGTCATACAGAAGAGAGTGCTAACGTTCTTTATGAAATATACACACGCACACACACAAACACACACACACACTCAAGAAAGCTTTCTTACATAACTGATCAAGTTATATCAACTATATGCACTGAACATTAAGCAGAGAATTTATAAACACAGGCAGTTCAAAAGTCAAAATCATTGCCTAACAATAGCACTAAATTTTTAAAAAATTGGGACAGTTTATAAAACCTACCTCAGTTTTAGACAGATTAGTTAACAGTTAACCACATCACCACCAAAAGTAGCATATTTTCAATCCCCAAAATGCCCATCAGAGTCAATGCTGTGATATTTCATTAAACCGTTCACCTCTATCAAAGCTAAAAGATGAACAAAAAAAAAATATTTTGGCTAAAATTTCATATTATAGCCCTTGATATCTTTTAAATAAAAAATAACATTCTTGGGCTTCCCTGGTGGCGCAGTGGTTGAGAATCCGCCTGCCGATACAGGGGACACGGGTTCGTGCCGCGGAGCGGCTGGGCCCGTGAGCCATGGCCGCTGAGCCTGCGCGTCTGGAGCCTGTGCTCCGCAACGGGAGAGGCCACAACAGTGAGAGGCCCGCGTACTGCAAAAAAAAAAAAAAAAAATTCTTTTTATTTCATTAACTGCATATTCTTTGTTCAAAGGCTTTTCTTTTGAGGGTAGATAAAGATGACTACCAGTTATTGCTTAACTCTGATTCCAGAAAAATCATGTTGTAGTTTCTGGTTATCTACTCCAAAGGAAAACAGAGTTTTAACATTGACATCTTTTCAGGTTCACTTACTCTAAAATAAAATTTCAGGAAGGATGAAGTTTCTGTGAAGTAAGTAAATCTCAAAATTCTCTTCTACTAGTGCTTTAGAGATGTTATTTGAAGATAGCCATGGCAAAAACCCTTTCACTTATGTTTCAAATGTGGCCTAATTTCTCTTCCTTCTCCAAGGTTTTCTAAGCTCCTGCCTTTATAGTTCAAGCAATTTGTATTTTGATTATTTCTGTGAAGCAGAACAGTCACGTGAACTGTAAATTTTCTGTGGGCAAAATAAATGCAAATAAGAGGAACTTTCGATATCTGCCTAAATGAGTTACTTAGAATATGAATAAGAAAAGCCATTCCAACAGGGAAAGCTACTTTTATACTCCACTATAAGTTTCTAGGCATAGCAGCTTTGAGAGGATATATGTATTACACAAAGCTCAATAGATGGATAGTCTTAAATGAAGTTCCCATTTGTAGAGCTTGATTGGAAGAAGGCAAAGCTTTTTCCTGAAAGAGGAGTTCGATTAGTCATTCACACCCAAAATGCACGTGCCATTTGCAAGCCACCACTGACTAGCCAGCTAAAGCGGAGGAACTCAGGCAGATGGGAGAGTTAGAGAACAGAGCAGACACTGAACAGACCTCTGACACTGAACACGTCTGCCCTTACGCTCAAAGCCATTGCAGCCACTCACCTGAACTCATCAGCTAAGGGTGAGCTGGGTCCATCACTTGACTTTTGTTCTCAGATCCATTCTCTGCCCTTCTTTCCTCGGTTGTGTACTGGAGGACACTACATTTCCCAGGCTGTCTCGCTTTCTGCTTTTAGATGGGTTTAGCTAATGGAAGACTCTGGGTGCAAGTGTGGAGAGCAAGAAGGGAAAAAGCCAGGATAGCCCGCATTGTGTTTCAGGTGGCAACTCCAGTACTTGCTGTAATACCTGTGTGGCTCCAGTTCCTAGAGGATGTCCCCTCTCTCCATGGTCTCAGTTCTCTTTAGACAGGCCCACCAGGGACCCTGACTCCTGAGCTCTGATACAACCACCTCCTGCTTTTCACACTCCAGCCCTAGGTTGGTAATAGCTTCTTTGCTTTCGCTAAATGCAGGGTCGCTTCATAATACTGTTTAGTTCCTTAGCTATTCTATCATCTGAGTAAGCAGTCCCTTGTATTAGATTCTTTTGGTTTGAAATACTTAAAGGGCTCTCTTTTTACTGAGACAGAAGACCATCTTTTATACTGTAGGAATATTTGGAAAGGACTCACTGTCCTAGTTTAACCCAAATATTTTATTGCATAACTTCTTTAAATCAGTCTGGTTGGGCAGTGAGAAAACAAAGATTAGGTTAAAAATATATCTACTCCACCAGTTTCTACCTTGCTCAGTGTACACACAAAACAACCATATATATAACTCTGAAGCACTTACCACAATATGACACTTCTGGGGGTGGTTACAGTTGACACATATTTTGTATTATTATTCAACTGCCAAATGTTTATGGATTATTAAATATATGTCAGGAAAGAAACAACCTCCAAGCTTCACTCTTGATGAAGGTATGGTAAGAGATAGAGTTACAGGTAGAATTGTTTACGCCTCACCACTTTGAATATGTTATTCCGTTGTCTTTTATTCATTGTTCTGTATTTATATGTGAAATGGGGATAGTAAGGTATTTTCCCCATCAGATTGTTATGAACATTAAATAAGAGATACTGAAAATACTGCCCAGCCTACAGCAACTACTTAAAAACATCAGCTCTTATTGCTGACTAAAAGTCTTTTGTCAATCGAATAGTCATTCCTTTGTAGGAATATGTCTCTTAGTCTCTGGTAGCTTTTAAGAATTTTGCCTGTCTTTGATAGTCTGCAGTTTTTTCACAATGATTCTTTTAGATGTGAATTTGCTTGTATCTGTCCTATATGGATATTGGGGTACTCTTTAAATCTTAGGATGCCTTAGATGACTATTTTTTCAATTCTGGAAAATTCTCAGCCATTTTCTCTTATAACATTAGGTCTCCCTCATACACTTTATTTTATCCTAGAACTCCTATCAGACATATATTAGACTTCATCTTCCTATCTTGCATGCCTCAACTTCTCTTGTTTTTATTTCTCTCTTCCACACTCTAGGTCACCTCCTTAGATCTGTGTTCCAATATATACATTATTTTTGTGTGTGTATTTTTACTGTTGTTCAACTAGTTAATTGATTTTTTAAAATTGCAGTGATTTTGTGATTGTCATGTAAAGATTTCCATTGTATCCTCTCCCATTTCTCAAATCTGTTCTTTTTATACTGTTTTGTGCTTGCTTTATCCTTATTATTTCCTCTTTACCTATTTAAACATTAAAAAAAATACTTATATAAATCTTCTTTTGGATAATTCTATTATTTCTTGTTCATACAAGTTTTTCTTTCTGTCCCATCATCCTATTCTCCTTCTCAGTGATTCACTTCCTTCCATGGTTTGCATCTTCAACTGGGAGCTCATGTTCAGTTGAGGCTTACTTCCCTGGCATCCTGGGCTCCCTGAGCTGTGGAAGTTTCCCTGTTGTGTTATGTTGGCTTTGCCGCTTCTGAGAGTCCACGGGTTTCACTCATTCTGGGTCAGTTTTTTTTGTTTTTTTTGTTTTTTTTTTTTTAGCGGTACGCGGGCCTCTCACTGTTGTGGCCTCTCCCGTTGTGGAGCACAGGCTCCGGACGCGCAGGCTCAGCGGCCATGGCTCACGGGCCCGGCCGCTCCGCGGCATGTGGGATCTTCCCGGACCGGGGCACGAACCCGTGTCCCCTGCATCGGCAGGTGGACTCTCAACCACTGCGCCACCAGGGAAGCCCTCTGGGTCAGTGTTTATGTTGATTTCTCAGTTAGGAGCTTCTGCTCCACACTGATGGCATGAATTTGGACCTGCTCATTCACGTGATGATGCGTTTGAATTTCCTTGGGTTACTTTTCTCTAAATTCAACCTTGGATATAAAGCAAGCTTCCTTGCTGGTCTGCCCATCCCCGTGACTCCTGGCTTGTTGCAGGTATCACAGCTCTAGTTCCCTGTATAAATAGTGTCTGTGTCCTAGACTGGCTTCTCTGCACAGGCATCCAAACCCCCCAAAATGCAGCTATTAGGGCCTACATCTGCTTCTCATAAGACTAATACATTTTCACCTAAGCCCCTTCCCACCTCTCTGATTTTGAGTTTGCTTTGCAGTTCTGAAAATGGGTATTTCTATCTTCTGGTTTTGAATTTGCATATGTGTTCACTTAACTTTTACTTTCTTATATAATATTTTATCTATTCAGAGTCTGATTCGGGGAACCCTTTCCTCAGTTTTATTCCCCATATTGACCATGCCAAAAGAAAAAAACGCTTGAAAATTACGGAAAGATTCTTTCATAGAGTGTCATCTGTGCAATCTCAGAACCGCCTGGAATGGGGTGTAGGTATAGTCCATTACCAGAAAGAAGATACTGTTACTCCTCGCTAATCATGAATCCACAAGAAGTCCATGAAATGATGCAAAAGATTTCTTTTCTCATCAGGTAATTAATTCATTTGGTATGCTTTTGGCTGAAGGTAACAGAAAATTCAACTAAAATTGGCTTAAACAATAAGAAAGATTTGTTTTCTTATCTATCCAAGAGCTAAAAATAGGGCCATTTCAGAGTCAGTTAACTGAGTGTCTCAACCTCATTACTGCTGCAGCTCAAATTCTTCTCGTATCTCCCGATTTCCCTGCCGCACAGTCATGAGATGACAGTAACAGTTCCAGGAGTGTCAACCTGAATATCTATCAAGATGGAGGAAAGGGGAGAAGAGAATTTAGTTCTTCCATAGGCGTATCTTTTTAAGAGAAAGGAAGAATGTCTAGAAGTTCTCGTGGTGTAACCCTCATCTCTAATTGATTAGAAATGTATCATAGGCCCTTTCTCAAACCGATCCCTGACAAGGGAAATAGAGTTACCACAAATGGCAGAGATCAAATTAGAGTCACTCTGGGAGTGGTAATGAGTCCAGGCTTCCCTGAAGAACAGGGTTGCCCCATGACTGAACAGCATCAGGAATCTCTTACCTTGGAGAGCGGGCAATAGCTCTTGGGCAAGGTCAGGTCTCTAAGAGTTGGCATTAGGAGAGGTTCGGCAGGTCCAGTCTCTGGGCTCCTTTCCCCCTGTGTTTGCCATCCCCTTTTCCTCCTTTAACCCCAGCCCCTGCTAAGGCACAAGCCACCTTCGACACTACCACTGTTTCTGTCTCTATCCTGTAAGAGTGAAGGTGGAACCTTGTGATTGGTACCACCTTGCAGCCTATGGAAAGCCTAGATGTTTTTCACATCTTCAGACTGAACCATGTATGAGCTAAATAGGGGCCATACTCATCCCTGTCCTGCTTTAGAACTTGGTCTTCAGAGGTCCCATGGCATTGTCTAGACGTGCACACACAGGGAGCCTTTGGATGGGGACAGTTTAAAGTCTCACGCCATAGGGAGATGCTACCGCTGTGGGGAAGTTAGCTGTTGATGTGCTGGTATGAAGTGAACAGGGCTTCTATCCGGTACAAACTGGAGTCCCAACTGGCACAGGCTGCATGGCCTGCATTATGAATAATGGGATATTCTCACACGAAGGCTGTGGGTGACTGGCAATGACTCCAAGACACTGAAGGTCATAGGCCTTTTAACATGTCCTTTACAGTGATCCTCCTCTTGGTTCACTCACTGGGCATGTCACAGCTTATGATACAGTGCCCTCTGGAACAAGTGCCCCAGGGTCAGATCACTTGTATGTATCAGTCACCTCACTTATTTCCCCACCTCCAGACACACTTCCAGAGCATCTTTATCGCTCCACACAAAAGGTGCGTCTCTTCGTTTATTTCCTTCTAGACTTCAGGGGACCATACATCCAGAGCACAAATCATAAGTCACAGGAAAAATTTTCTCTTTCCATAAGTGCAGGGAAAACTGCCTTTAACATTGTCTGCATGGTGAGGGAAAGCATTTGTTTTTCTCCTAGAGTGTAGACAGTGGAAGTGAGTGCTCTGTTAAAATGGGATGAATTCTTCTAATACAAAAAAAGGGAAAAATAGAAAACAGCTAAGTTTTTAGAGTAAAGAAGATTGCACATTTTTATCCTGCTAAATAAGTAAATTCTTCTATTGCCAGTATTGATTGATTTGTATGTTATGGCCTTAATACATTTTATATTTTTAAAAAATAGTAAAAAAAAAAACCCCAAAACTCATGAGGGGTGAGGAAGTAAGATATAAAGGAGTAAAAGAGATGCAGAAGATCAGACACCTGCCCCATCTCACATATAACCCCAGCCTAATTAAACTGAATCTCCTTAGCCCAATAGGGATAGAAAGAAAGAAATGAGATTGTCAAGGACCTAAGTCCGTCTCATAGTCTATCTCATAAGTCTTTTAAGCATTAAACCGTTGCTTGACAATGGTAAGATGGCTACATAACACCTGTCACACTTTCCCAGTCAAGGGGGAGGGAAGGGGGATTTGAAGGACCAGTGCTAGAGTATTAGACGAAAATGTCAGCAAAGACAGATATTGAGTCCACATCTATAGAGAGAGCTGGAAAACACACACTACAACTTACACTCAACGGACAAGAGCCTGCACCTTACGGCCTAATTAGTGGTCAGCTCCATAGGAAGACAGAGTTTGTTTCCCTTCATTCTCTAAAACAATATTGCTCAATCTTGGTTTCGATCACACCTAAAAATCTTAACTGTAAACTTTTTGAAAGTTCAAACTAAATGAACTATTATGCTTAAAAACATAAAGCAGTGATAATTTTAGAATCCAGTCTTTAAAAATAGGAAACTATAGTTTCCTCCAAGATACGAATATACTGAATTATCCTCTACCACACTTCAAAACTCACTGTTAGGAAATAACATGCTCACTTCTTTGCTCTCTGAAATTATGCCTTTAGGACTCTGTTTTGTTTCACTTTGATCCCTATGAAATACAAATAACCTCTAAGAATGTTGAAACATAAGCTCCATCAGTCACTAAAATTAAGGAATAAATGTCAGATCTCTTCTTATTGGAAATCACAGAATTCATTTAATAGTACTACAAAACCACTGGTACCTAAAGCTCCCTGTTTTATAGCTGCCTTTGTGTATAACCTAACATGGAAGCTGTTTTGTTTTGTGTTTCTGCATTCCCTGCCACTGGTTTCTCCTGTTTAAAAATCATTCCAGGGCTTCCCTGGTGGCGCAGTGGTTGCGCGTCCGCCTGCCGATGCAGGGGAGCCGGGTTCGCGCCCCGGTCTGGGAGGATCCCGCGTGCCACGGAGCGGCTGGGCCCGTGGGCCATGGCCGCTGAGCCTGCGCGTCCGGAGCCTGTGCTCCGCAACGGGAGAGGCCACAGCAGGGGGAGGCCTGCATACCACAAAAAAAAAAAAAAAAAAATCATTCCAAAATTATACCTCCGTAGATGGGAGGGTTAAAGGGGGGGGGGCAAGTAAGGGGAGGTGGAGAGTAGAAAAAGAAGGAACTGCTGAGGAGAAAAAGGGGCAAAACCAATAAGGCTAATTAATGTTACCCCTTCCCTATGGTAGATGGAAACTGACTCACAGAAAAAATGATGTGAATTATTTGTTTCAGTTGAGTTTTTTCCTTCCTTACAATGAAATAGAGTGACTTTGGGTCAGAGCAAGATGGCGTAGATGAGTTTCTCCCTCCTCCTCCCCACTCCACAGAAATATAAACCCTGGAAACAGCATAAGAGACAACCAAGGAGAATGCTGAAAGGGTGTAAGAGGAAGGTGAGAAGGTTTCCTCAGGAGAAGGTTTCCTCAGGACTTAAGAATAAAATAGTGACAGGGTGTCCCCCAACAGGGGCAGATGGCCTGGACCCATCATATCCCAATCCCTGACCTAACAAGAGAAGGCAGCCCAGGTAGGGTCATTCTTCTCCCAGATGGAAAAGGAGTCATGCTTGCAACATCAGGCATAAACCAAGCAGACCAAAAAAATACCACAAAGTCTCTGAAAATTAAACTGCCATTGAAACCACAGCCCACAAAGTAGGCCAAGATCTATAAGTGAAATCTAAACAGGTGACTGCCTGTTAAAATGGAAGATTTAGATAGGACCTAGAGTCTCCTAACATAGTAGACAAAATGTCCACAATACAACTTGAAGTCATGTCATACCAAGAACCAAGAAAATCACAACTTGAATGACAGAAGACAGCCAACGGATGGCAACATCCACAGACATAAATCAGATGTTGGAATTATCTGACAAGAATTTTAGAGCAGTCATCATAAAAATGATTCAGCAATCAATTATAAAGTCTCTTGAAACAAATGGAAAAATAGAAAGTTTCAGCAAGGAAATAAAATTAATTATCTTAAAAAAAAATGGAAATTATAGAACTCAAAAATACAACATCACCAATGAATCACTCAGTGGATGGGATCAAGATTAGAGTGGAGACGACAGAGGATAAAAGTGGTGATCTTGAGGACACAGTAGAATTCACCCAATCTGCGTAAGAGAGAGAATAGACTGAAAAAATAAGGCAAAGTGTATAAGGATCTCTCTGTATTATTTCTTACAGTTACATGTGAACCTACAATTACATCAAGAAAAACTTTGTTAAGAAAGGAAATAGCTTTTCAGTATCACATTAATAATTGAAATTTTTACTACTGCATTTAACTATCGCCTGTAACATGTACAAAACAACATCTTTTATGAGAAACACGCAATCAGCACAGGCCAGCTGGCCCAGAGCAGAACATACTGCACTCTGTTAACAAGAACTCTGCTTACAGGCAAGTCATCATTTCAATACATATTGAAAAATACATTTCAGAGCTTAGAAAGTTGACTTTTCTCATTTAACAGTTCTGCAGAGGGGCAGCTCCAGAGTTTCTATAGAGCTGGGCCTTCTTAGAGGCAGCCCTTTGTTCATTTTATAAATTGGGGAGAGCTAAACTGCTAAAAGACTACATCATCAGAATATGATTCCTTTTCTTCCATCTTGACCCCCAAACAATGCAGGGCAGAAGTTCTTGGTTAGGATGCCTCTTCTGTAGTCCTAAACCTTCCCTCCAGTGGTACCCAAATATCTAGCCACAGTCTCCAAGCAAGCTTTTGTCAGAAATAAAGTTGACAGTTTGATCTTTATTTATACTTGCCCTGGGTCTATTGCTCAAGTATTTCTAAACTTAGGTTAAGAAGAAGGGGGCTTGAGGTCAGCCATGTGATTGGAAAGGGGAATGGCCATGGCCATTGGCGACATTGCTATAGGCTGTCTCTGCACAGCAAACACTTGGAAAAAGTGGCGTATGGAAATGGGATAGAATAAATGCAGCCCGCAGAACAACTCTTGACGCTCCTGCCATTGATCTCAATTTTGTGTAGCATTATCCTTTTCAGTTTCATTAATGATAAATAAAAATGGAATGATATTTCCAATCAAATTTAAGTTGGAGGAAGGCATATTCCATGTAGAGTGAATAACGTTTAAATATGCAGAATCAATTGCATAGATTTGTAGGTGGAATTTAACGTTGGCAATAGTATCAATATGGGACAGAGGCAAAGAGTAACAGAAGCACCAGGGCCTGGTGGCTGGGATGTAGGGTCTGGACCGTGAAGCACCTTGTGTGCTGTGCAGAGGAACATGATCCTTATCTTGGAGTTGCCAGGGAACTGATGCTGTATTTATTTTCCAATTCTTGAGATGAAGAAAAGAGAATTTAACTTTGTACCTCTCCTCAAGGTTTAGAGATTTGCCTCCTAACTACACACTAGATTTATGATAATGCTCACATTCATACCATGCCTCTCAGGGAGCTAGAACGTTGGGTTTTTTTTGTTTTTTTTTTTTTTTAGAAGATATTGGGGGTAGGAGTTTATTAATTAATTTATTTATTTTTGCTGTGTTGGGTCTTCGTTTCTGTGCAAGGGCTTTCTCTAGTTGTGGCAAGGGGGGGCCACTCTTTATCGCGGTGTGTGGGCCTCTCACTATCGCAGCCTCTCTTGTTGCAGAGCACAGGCTCCAGACACGCAGGCTCAGTAGCTGTGGCTCACAGGCCTAGTTGCTCCGCAGCATGTAGGATCCTCCCAGACCAGGGCTCGAACCCGTGTCCCCTGCATTAGCAGGCAGATTCTCAACCACTGTGCTACCAGGGAAGCCCTAGAACATTGGTTCTTAAATTCCAGTGGGTTTAGGAATTAGCTGAGTTCTCAGTTAACTGTGCTGACCCCTAGACCCTACCCTCAAAGAGCCTGGTTGAGTTGCTCTTGAGTGAGCTCTGGCAAGCTGGGTTAATTCTGAGGGCCCAGATCTTTGGATTACACTTTGAGGACTGTAAATGATTACAATTTAAACAAAACTCCCCTACTCCTGTCCTGTGAACAAAAGATCCGAAAGTACTTTCAGATGGAATTAGCAACGTTGCTTCCAGTCTCCACTAGAGGGTAGTATATCAGAATTTTGAGTTTGGAACAAAACTTGTTTAAATTGTGCGATTTTTTTGTTGTTATTTTGGGGTGTTTTTTGTTTGTTTGTTTGTTTGTTTTAGAATCAGGGGGTTTAAAACTATTTTTTAATGTGGATTTTTTCCCACATGGAAATGTTAAAAGAAAGAGCATTCATTGGAAAACTTATTCCCCCTTTGTTTTTTTCTAGTTTAATCAAATGACTTGCTCAGATTAAAATATTTCCTCAGTTGCTAATGCATTGTCATTCTGGGTGATGCAATTATAGGATGTTAGTGATAATATCTCCTCTGTTTTACAGATGAGAGACATGAGCCCCAGGAATAAACTAGCTCAAGGCCTCTACGGTTAGTAGTGGAATTGATGATAGACCCCAGGTGGCCTGACCATCAATTCAACATCATTTTCCATAAACCATCTTATAAAAAGTTTAGATAATTTTGGGAGTGCTGGGGATGGAGAAAGGAATGCTGCATTATCAAATTTTAGTTCCTTTAGCTACAGTTCTAATGAGAGTCAGAACCTGAAATATTCATTTGAAACGGACTTGAGAGCTGTATGAATTAACCATGCTTAATGACTTTATAAATCTGGTGTCTCGTCTGTAGATGCAGCTCCCCACTTCTCTTTTTCTTTTTTTCTGCTGGATTATACCAGTTCTGAGTTAAAACTCTTTGATTTCTGTCTTTTGATCTTGTGCACATGGCTTTATTGTTGTTGTTTTTAAATGGTGGAAACATAGCTTCCAAGTAAGGACAAAATGAATTACGATTTAAAAGAACAATAGCAAGTGAGCATTGTCAAACAAGGGAAATGGGTATAAATGTTCCAGTAAATCAGCCAGTTTTAATTTTAAGTTGTCTTGGCTTTGATAAAGAAATCTGTGCAAAAGGGTTGCACTTTCTCTCTCTTTTTTTTTTTTTCTTTCTTTTCTGACATGAGGCATTTGCTTCCGTGAATGGCTTAGTATCTGGTGAAGCCACGTGGCTTTTTTTTTTTTTTTTGGCATGGTTCTCACCCTCAAGAGCTGCTAAAAGAAAAAATGGCCTTTTCTTAGAAGGATGTTGACCACTTTCAATCTAGGTGTTAGTATTTGGCCAGCGTATCTCCTGAGCATCCCACTTATATAAAACCCTAAATTCCCAAGGTATAAACCAGCCTTACTATTATAATAAAAACTAATTTTGCCAAGCTCCTGGTAAGTGTCAAGCAATGGGCTAAGAGGTTAATCCATCAGATCTTATTTATCCCTCATAACAACCTTATGAGGTAGTTGCTATTATTATCCCCATTTTACAGATGATGAAACTGAGACTGACATGTACTAAGGAATTAATATAAAAAAACTAGAAGTAGATGCGTAGTTACTTAAATCCAGGCAGTCAAAGTACAAGTGCCTGCACTTCACCACTCTGTTATCCCATGCTTAATTTACATACAGCCCCTAGGATGGCAACACAGAGAGAAATGTATCCAGTGGTGCAGAACCGCATTTAAAATTGAACCATGATGTGTATCTATCTTCTCTGTAAGGTTAACTGTGTTCTTAGCAGGGGGAAAAAAGGTTAATTATTGGCCACACTTCAGCCAGTAAGGATAGCCTTCAAAAGCTGAGATAGGGTTAATGTCTAGGATAAAATTCAAGCCAGACCTGATTTTCATGCTCTATTTACTGTAGCAGACCAGAATCCTTCCTTCAGAATCTCTGAAAACAGAAAGAATATATAGCAAATATATTAAAAGGACCAGAACCTAGACATACAGTGCATATTCACATTAGAGACAGGTGTTATTTCAGATATAGCTTAAATTACATTTCTGGGGCATCAAGTATGTGCCTCAATTCACAAGAATTTTAAAGCTCCATCTTTAAGATTATCCAGAGCGCTCACTGAAACGTGCAAGAGGGAAAAGAAAAGCACTGGCAGGAAAGAGAAACACTGAAATTCCTACTCCAAGGATTGGCCTGGGTATATACTGGGTGGTCCATGTACCACAGGTGGTGTCTGAGATGATGCAAGATGGTACATGAATACAATTTTATAGAGAAATGTTAATAGTTGCATAATAATTAAATGAGTTTTAGCAGGGGAAACCTAGCATCTAAAATCAGTGGTTTTTATGGATAGTTCTTAAGACAAGTCGGGGTTTTAAGGAGTGAGCAAACAAATTTGATTTGAACAAAAATAATAAGTGAATAATATTCATAGAGATAGACATATATGGGAAGAATTTTGAAGGTGTTATACAAGAGGGATTGAAGTTTGGGAAACTTTAGTATGGCAGAATCAGTATATGATAAAGGCTCTAGATACGTGGGTCCAATTTCTTGTTCTGAAATGGACCAACCATATGACCGTGGGTAAACCATTTCACACCTCTAATTCAGAGTAGCTTTGACTATAAAATGAGAGGTCTAGACCAGATCAGGGAGGCCCTTCCAGGGACCATGGTCCCATAGAAGACCTTGGCATTACCACAAAGGATCTGAGAACTCATATACTCAGTAAGCAATGACTTGGGACTCAATCAGTACATCCTAATGGTAAACATATGACTGATTTACAAAAGCATATAGATGCTGTCATGATTAGTTATGAGTTTAATTAACTTGAACTAACTTAAGTGAAAACTCTACTGAATGCATAGGTACTTGAACTTAATGTACATTCTCCGAAAAACAGATACTAAAAGTACAATTGATATTTTTGATATCGTCACACATCCATGCAGATTTTCCCTATTAATACAGTTTAAACTTCCATACTGTGGAAAAATTACAACTGTGCACAACACAGAAAGGTGGCCCAAGAGATGGTGAATGGAAGCTAATTAGTTCCCCTGTTACATGATAGTGCTGAGGGGAAAATACCCTCATTTGATCTTTTATCTGACCTAGCATATCTGCACACAGAAGAGACACACTCATCCTAATGACCTTACATACCCAGGCCAAATGTCAAAAAAGTAGATTTGTAGATAACTGTTTTGGATGGAAATTACCTTAATGATAACAATGGTAATAAGGATTGAATTGCACCCATTTATTTAGTATATAATGTTTGTGTGTGTATATCAGATGCTGTGCTCAGTATTTTATGCATCTCTAATCTTTCAGTGTATGAATACCCTTAATTTGTAGTTGATGAAACTGTAAGTCAGGGAGGTTGAGGTTTGTGCCCAAGACCATCAATCCATAAGGTGCCAATTCGAGGATTCAAATCCAGAGCTCTTTGGTTCCAAATGTCTACCACACTACCCTGTTTTCTGATATAATGAACGTGGAGAATTCTAAACAGACATAGGCATAGGAGAAAGAGCTGTAAGTATAAGTTCAGCAGAATTTTCTTTGAAGGAAGATAAAGGCTCTGAAGTTAAAAGAAGAGATGATTCAATCATATAAGACCCATTGGTGGTCACTGTTAGGATTAGGCCAGGAGTGAGAGTGAGTATTAAATTTACACGGCTAAGGTCCCATTCCTGTATCTCCTGCCAATTATTGAAAAGGCTTTCTCAAAAGTTAGGCTACTGAGATAATGACAGGATTCTGATGGCTGTCCCCATACTTCATAGAACTGTTCAGACATATTTTTTGCAGCATCAGTTGGCATCATCCAGCAGCCTGGTTAATCTGAGGGACTATACTGATGTAGAAAGCTTACTGCTGATTGCTTGAATCAAACATTGTAATCGTCATATATCTGTAGTTGTTCTCCTATGTCAAGGAAACGCCTATGAGACAAGCCCAATGGGAAAGGAGTTAAATAATATTCTGGGTACACGATCACTTGTAGAATGGCTTGGGACATGGTTTGTTTGCACTCCAGCTACGCTGAATGGAAAAGAAAGGAAACTCATTCATCCTTTTATTCAAAATACATTTGATGAGCTCCTGTCATGTGGAGGTTACTAATTACTAAAGAATGCCAGTAAGTGATACAGGAATCAGAGTTAGAGAAGTCCCAATCTTTATCCCTCACTGATCATCAAGACTGATTTTCTAATAAAAAGTGCATGATTTCTTCCGGCCACTGTTGTCTATATTTAACAGTGATTTATGATACCATAGTTGTAAGAACACTGGACAAAGAGCCAGGGAGAAGTGATCAAGTCCCACTTTTCCTGCCTACCAGCTATAGGACCTTGGATAAATCGGGAAACTCTCTGGGATTCAGAATATATGGAGATAAGAATATTTCAAGTCAAAGAAAGATCTAAAGCAATGATCCTTTCCCCCATCTTATGAAAACTATTTACTGTCCTCCAAATCTACATGAGAGAATCCCAGGGTTCAGAGAAGCTCATGAAATAACATCACTCCAAGATGTATACAATCAAGCTGTTTTCTGGTGTCTGGTGTCTCAGGTGGGCAGGAAGCAAAAACAAGTTTTACTTTTTCCTATGCAACTCGTGGAGTAGCCGCTTGGTGGTGCCAGATGGCCTGTGTTTGTTTATTTGCAGACAAAAACTTCCAGAAACATTTTTTTTTTTTCTATAATTATAAGGCTACCAGGGAGTTCTCTCCTCTTTGCTATTTATACATATATTCAGTCAGGGTTTAACCCATGAAAAGGTATTGAAGGGGAGATCTGGAAATCTTAAGAGCATAGTAAACTGAGGAGAAAATAAATAAAGGAGAAATAAAACTAAGGAGAAGGCTAGAGGAAGGAAACAAATGTAATACTCAGCTAAGTGTCACAAATGTCAGATTCAGAAACAAATTCAAGAAATTGCCTTCTGTCATAAGTTAAAGAGGTGGTATGGTCGCTCGTAGGTGCAACTGTCTCTATAAAATGAAGATAATGATACCTTATCTTCTTAGAGGGAAGGCTAGCTTCCAGCTCCAAGACCGCAGGCTCTGTTAAAGGGACTGATCAGATTGAGACCGTGTTTACCTATCAGGATCCTCTCTCCCCTCATGGTAGGAGGAGTCTAAGCAGAAGGGGTTTATCTGGCCAAGATGGCAGTTGCACGTTCAAGTTTGGAGAGTCTTCATAAACCCCCTGTGCACTGCTGCTCCTGTCACCTGAGCCATCTCATCTCCCTGGTGACCTACGACAACAGCCTCCTATATGGCCTCCCCCCTCCCTCCCTCCCTCTCTATAACCCATTCTGCATCCAACTGCCTGAGTCAATTCAATCATTCACTCTCCTCCTTCAAACCCTTCGATGGCCACCCGTCACATTTAGAATAAAATCCAAACTCCTTCCTGTGGATGCCAAGGTCCTACATGATCTGGTGTCTGCCTGCCTGTGGCAGGCAGTGCTGGTTGACTATCCAATACTGTATCAATGTTCTCTTCTTTCTTGTGAGCAGAAATCTGATGCTGTGAGTGATAGCATGAGCTCAGTCACAAACTCTCAACTCCCTGGATTCATGTGAGTTAGGAGTAGCCAGACAACCCATTTCTAGCTAATGAGTCATCAAGAAATACATTCTTATGTGTTAAACCACTGAGATTTGGGAGTTGTTACCAATGCCTAAAACTAGCCTAGCCTGTTACAGGGTTTTGACTACACAAATGCAACAAAAACTTTCTGGCACTTATTCTGAAATGCCTTTTGCTCGTCAAGATAAAAATAATGTGATTGGTCTTTTTTCAGCCACCTATAGACTCCCCCTTACACCTTGAGTTAAAAATCACAGGACAGGGGCTTCCCTGGTGGCGCAGTGGTTGAGAGTCCGCCTGCCGATGCAGGGGACACGGGTTCGTGCCCCGGTCCGGGAGGATCCCACATGCCGCGGAGCGGCTGGGCCCGTGAGCCATGGCCGCTGAGCCTGCGCGTCCGGAGCCTGTGCCCCGCAACAGGAGAGGCCACAACAGTGAGAGGCCCGCGTACCGCAAAAAAAAAAATAATAATAAATCACAGGACAGAGGTCAGGAGGCATTTTGTAAGAGATGAGAATCATTTTAAAATTTGAAATAGGCCCTTTTCCTCAAACTCAAGGTATAACACCAGTTCTGACCTCCTCCGGATCGGTCTTTCTAAATTTTCACGGTATTGTTCTAGTCTTAGGTTCTGCCATTTACCACCTTCCTTTGGGGTTTGGCTGAGCCATGAATTATCCTGAAACTTTGCAGTACACTGTATAAGGAGTTGACCTCTTTTATCTAGACAGCCAAGGCCATGCTCACAGCTGTTCACTGCTTGTCCCCTCATTAGGAAGAATATTTTGTTTAAAGGGTCTCTAAAGTGGCAGAAGCTTGACATACAACTTCCATTAAAGAAGAAGTCTACAGTAAGGAGCCATGCTCTGCTCAGAACTTTGCAAGAAACTATTGGGTATGGTCTCTTGCATAGAAGCTTATAGGATATTCTTCTACTACTGTTCTGATGGCTGTCGTAACTACTACCATCAGCTGCCACTTATTGATAATCAACAATGTGCCTGGCTCTGTGCTAACCCCTTTAGATATGTTACTTAATTTGGTTCTCCCTACAGCAGTGTATGGTACAAATTCTTATTCCTGTTTTACCACCAAGGAAACTGAGACTCAGAAAAGGCAAACTTTCCTAAAATTCTACAGCTGCATAGCCTTAAAGCCAGGATTCAAATCTGGTTTTGCCGACTTAAGAGCCCATGCATTTAACCACAGAACTCTGTAAACTTCTATGTGGGGAAAGAGGAGAGTCACAAATGCAAAGCTGAGATATTCCTCCCCTCATTCTGTTTATCTCCTGGCTGCTTTGTACTTTGCTTAGGATCCTAGAAGGTCCAACACAGGAGATACTTTTTCAGCTTGGAAGGATTCATTTTAAATAAAAAAACATCGCCCGCAAGGAGGAACGTGTTCTCAGTGGTCCAGAGGAGACCCCCAGGGCCTGGCTGCTCACCACACTGCCTTCCCCTGCAGCATTCCTTGCATGGGTAAAGGGGAGCAGGATTAGATCAGTCTTTCCTAAAATATATTTGATTCTTTCTCATAACAATTGTTGATTCACAGTGAGTATAAACATATTGAATAGCTACTCAATCCTAGGGCTCCTTTTTTCTTCTCTCTCTAGGTGAAATCTCTTTTAATCTCTTTCCATTCTCTTTCAAGGTGAAATCATCCAGTCCCGTGGATCAAAAGTCTTGACTTCCCAAATTATATATCATTTAACCTTCTCCTTGGAACACTAAACTTATCTACCCTAGTGTCTGCTTGACAGCGCCACTTGTAGTTATCACAGGCTTTCACACTAAAGATATTTAGTTCCAGATTCTTCACTTCCTCCCCTTCAATTTGATTTGTGCATCTCCCAGTCTTTCCCGTACTCCTCTCAATCAAATCAGAAGCCAAGTGGATCGATCAGAGTCCAGTTGGGAGAGAGAAACCACAACAGTGATTTGAACAGAGACTTGTTCAAATACAAAGATATATTTGTATTTGATATATAGATATAGAGTTGTGAACCAGATAATTGACAAAGACCAAAGAACACCAAGTTATTATAGAAGTGGCCCTTGAAGGAACAGTCACCAGCTGGAGAACCAAGGGAAAAGGTCAGAGTTCATTAAAGTTAGAGGTGAACAGACGTAGAGAACAAATGTGTGGACACCAAGGGGGGAGGGGAGTGGGATGGACTGGGAGACTGGGATTGACATATATACACTACTATGTATGAAGGTGGCTGGTGAGGGCCTACTGTATAGCACAGGGGGAAAAAAAAGAAGGTACAATCTGTTTGCAGGACATATATTAACGTTAAAAATGCATTCCAGGGGCTTCCCTGGTGGTGCAGTGGTTGAGAGTCCGCCTGCCGATGCAGGGGACGCGGGTTCGTGCCCCGGTCCAGGAGGATCCCACATGCCGCGGAGCGGCTGGGCCCGTGAGCCATGGCCGCTGAGCCTGCGCGTCCGGAGTCTGTGCTCCGCAACGGAAGAGGCCACAACAGTGAGAGGCCAGCGTACAGCAAAAAAAATAATAATAATAAAAAAATAAAAAAATAAAAATAAAAAAAAATGATTCCAATATATATTCGATGCAGACAAATACCGTTTGATTCCACTTCTACGAGGTACCTAGAATAGTCAAATTCATAGAGTCATAAAGTACATTGGTAGATGCCGGGGGGGGGGGGGGGGAGGGGGGAGGGGGAGTTAGTGTTTAATGGGGACAGAGTTTCAGTTTAGGAAGGTGAAAAATCGGGAGATGGATGATGGTGAGAGTTGCACAACAATGTGAATGTACTTAGTGCCACTGAACTGTACAGTTAAATAGGGTTAAAATAGTATGTTTTATATTATGTGACTTCTACCACAATAAAAAACATTAAAAAAAAATTAGAGGTGAAGGTCAGACACCCAAGGAAGCAGCGCCAGTTGGCACTGGTGTCTCTGAAAGGAGGGCCATGAGGCTGGTTCTGTGAGTGTCGGAAAACTGTCACCTGGGTTAGCCTCTGCCATGGGCAGGAAGAGCTTCTGCTGGGGTCAAGAAGTCAGAGGCTGGAGTGATTTTTTTGGGAGCAGAAAGCCTACAGGAAGGACTAGGGCCCTTCTCTTTCCTCCTGCTTTTCAGTCTCTCTGTCACACTTGCTATTGGCAGAGATTGACAGGGAGCAGATGGGAAAGCAGAAAGGTGGTTTGTTGCGTTCCAGCCCCAGAACCACATGGCGGAGTGTGGAAGGGCAGCCTTCAAGCTGAGAGACCGTAACCTAATAATCAACCTATCCATTATTAGCCACTTGATAATTCAGTTATCCTTGGTTCTTTCTTCCTATTTAACTACAGCAGCAAATCCACCAGGAAGTCCTGACACTACTGTCTCCAAAAGAGTCCTTAACTTTGTTGACTTTTTGCCTTCTTCCCTGACATAAACTTGATCTAAAGCTCCATAACCTCTAACCTGGACTCTGGCAATATCTGTCTAACTGGATTTCTAAATTTCACTCTTGCTCTCCTCCAAATTACATATTCATTCAAAAAAAGTTTTATTGGGCACCTGTTATGCACCAGGAACCGACCCAGTCACTTCGATTACAACAGTGAACAAAACAGATGAAGCCCTGTCCTTGTAGAGCTTTCATTTTAGTCACTCATGTCGACCCAGAGCAGCAAGGTGGCTCTATTAAAATTGACTTTACATTATGTAGCTTCAGAGGCTTTTCTATTTCAAATACTATAGAACAAAAGCCAAACTCTACGAAGTATGAAGTCTGGTATGATCTGATGACTTCCCACCTCTTCGAACTCCGTGCTGTCCCTCTTCTTCTGTATGCTCTGAACACAGTGGCCAAATTTCAGTTTCCTGGACATGCCAAAATTTTAAGTAATTCCTTGTTAGACATATGTCTCCCCCACTAGACTGAAAGTTTCATGAGAGCAGGATCAGTGTCTATAGTCTAGCAAATAGTGCAGTGCCAGCTACTCTATAAATATTTGTAGAATGAATTAATCAATTAAAAGCTCCAAGAAGTCAGTTTAATGTTGTTTAACCCAGCAATATCCAAACTTATTTGGCCACAGAATCATTCTTAACATAATATCTCTCAACCCTCCTGAAGAACTCATGTTTTGTTAATACACATTGGGGAACACAAGCTTTCAGCTGGATCCTCTCTGGCCCCTTGCTTAACTCCAGTAAAAACACCTTTCAACCACAGAGTACTTAGAATCAAGTTTTACTCTCTCAAAATGCAAAGAGAAAAGGATTTATGGGTCCATTTTATGAGACCCCAGGAGGCATCCTAGGTTGGAGATAAAGCTATGGTCACTGAGTTCTAAAAAGGTTGGATTCCAATGCCAACTCTCATCTGTAAAGTGAAGGTTACAATTCTGACATTTCAGGATAGTTGGAAAGGTATAAGGAAATAAAACACACAAAGCACCTGGTATAATATGTGGCACAGAGTAGGTTCTCAATAAATATTAATTCCCACACTTTCACCTATTCCCTTTTGTCCATCTATTGAGACATAAATAGCTAACAGTCTGCAGGGAATAATGGAGAAATAGACAGCAAAACCTTGGTACAGATTTTATTAACTACAAGTGGACAGGATTATCAACTAATGCATTTTTATAGTTTTTCATCTGTATAATTTGCTCAGTTCTCCAGTAAATGTAAGACGTGGTCCTGCCCTTGAGAATTTAAAAATAATTGGGGAAGAACAACTAACTGAAAAGAAATAACGAGAGAGATAAAGATGCCAATAAGAAATAAGAGTTATAAGAAAGGAGGCATAAGATTTGACATATCTGAGGTTCTCTCATAAAGGCATGGATTTGCGATTCCTCTTAGGGAGCCTCCTATACTGAGCAGTTTCACAAACACTTTTGGATGGAGTTGGGGAAATCCACCCCAAATAAAAGGAAATTCTGATTTAACAATGTGTCCTTCCAAGATCACGGCACATATTAAGGAGCCTGTCCTCAAAAATCCCCAACTAAAGAAAGATCCAAACTACTTTCTAAAACTTGACTTCTCAGCAGAGTACTTCATTACAGACCCTGGTGAAATCATTGGGTAATGATTACCCAATCATTAGTTAAGTTCATGTCACCTGTAACTTGCCTTCGCTAATCAAGGTCGTTTTAATTGTTGCTACAAAAGCCTTGCTTGTCCTCCAAGGGGCACATAGCCTAAACCATAAGACATTCACCAGAGTTGTTTTCCAGGAACTTGGACTCAGCTGTGTCTAGTTCTAGCTGAGCCTGTTACGCCAAGATAGGCCCACTGACCCTCCACCTGGGCATGTGCCAGTGTCCACTCGGTGACCTTTTGACGTCAGAGGATGGAAAGCTCCACCCTCAGATCGTGCTAAGCACCTCCAATTGCCCGTGCGGAGCCCTGTAGCCTAGTTACGCCTGCGCAGAAGGAAGATTCCTGCACCTTTTTCCAATCACCTTTCCCCACGCCCCGCACGCCTCTGCCCGCCCTGCTGCTTTATTCCTCATCCCATAAATACCCCACCCCAGACCACTGCCCTCTTCCAGCCTTTTGCCTTCTGGGCGGGCGGTGGGTTTGAGATGTGTTCTTCTGTTTTCTCTCTGGGCTGCCTTTCTACTAAACCTTTTTGCTGTAAACCTCGGGGTCTGGGCTTTTTGGGTTTGCTGAGTGCCAGGCAAAATGAAGCCGGTTCAGTAACACTGGGAAGTTCAAATGGCAGGCTAATTTTTCTTCTTCACCCAAATTGAAAAGCGCTTGAACTCTGAAAAGTCTCTGTTTTCTACTAAGGCAGGTAGAAACTGAAGAGAACAAAATGACAGCAGGACTAACCTGTGGGGAGAAAGGTCTGGAAGGGATTCCACAGAATACTCTTTCTGTAAAAGGCTATCACCTTAAGGAGACCTAAGGGTCTCCTTAGAAAAAGACATGAAGTTGAAGGAACGCACTGTGGTCCCTATCCCACAAGCCTAATTTGTGAAAGTAAATGAAATAAGAGTTTGGGGAAGAGGCTGAAGGGTGGCCACAAGAGTTCGTTGCATACCGAGTGAAGCACCTAGGAAGACGTTAAATATTAAGTTAGATTAGCAGAAGTGTTGTTCATCTACAATTAAGATAAAATCCGGTTTTTGAAATGGGTTCTGAACTTTATAATTTATCGAGGGGACACGGGGGAAAGAATGGGCAAATCAGATGGCCTGCAGCCCTCTATCAGCCCAAGCAGCTCGTCTGTCTTCTTACTCTCTTAATTCTGTGTCCGAAAAATGTGTTCACTGCTTTCAAAAGACAAAGTTACAATACTAGGTGACTTGAGGATTCTCCAGATTCTAAGTGTGGATGTACAGAACTGGGAGAGTTTACAGTGCAAAACAGAGCCTGCTTAAAGTTCCACTGAAGGTGGTTACCTTCTGGGATTATGGCTTTTCTTCTGTGAGGTGGTTTTCCACATTGCCTTTCTTCAGTTTCCTATGACCTACTGACTTGATTACAGCCTTCGGTATTAGAAAGGCAGAAATTTTTCTATTAAAAAGTCTAATGAAGAGAATCTTACATGGGATTTCTCAAATATAAACAAAGTCCTAGCTTAATGAATTGGCTAATGATTCATCTTTCACATTAAATTTTTGGTAGGAATGTATTGGGCATACAAATGCTTGAGTCCACAAAACAGTATATTGGTGAGACAACAGATAAAACAGCCGTCAGATAATTTACTAACAAAATCCAAAGGAAGGATATACAGGAAGATGGAAAGAAACAAGGGTTAAAAAAAGAGGGAGGGGGGAAAAAAGGCAAAGCAAAGATAAAAACAGCTTGTAGAAAATCAAGATAGATGTCTTTTTTTTTTTTTTTTTTAAGTAAAACCTACTAAGTGGTTTTACCTTATTTTTCAGCCATTCTCCTGTTGCTCAGTCTTCTGAACGGCTGGTTAAAAGGGCAGGAATGGTGATTGTGAAAATTACTAAAAAGGAAAGGAAAAGAATGGAAAATAAGATTGTAGGAACCCAGACCAAGCAAATCTACTTTACTTGCCGCAAACGTGATTTAGAGCAACCTTGCCAAACTCTGATCCTGAGATACAGAGAAAAGAGGGAATTCAAAGGAGAGAACTTGTATAAAACGATTTTCATCGACAATCTATTTCACTTAGAATGAAATTCCTCTTAGGGCCTGATCAGTCCTGATTTCCATGAGGATTTAGCTTTCGGCTAGATTACTTGCTCCTGGAGGAAAGCAATCACTAAAAATAGCCTTTTCATTATTCTTAGCACCAGGGCGTAGTTAGGTGGTGCAGCTGAGTTAAATAAAAGTACTTAACTAATGCTGACCAGAGATATAAAAGTAAATGACTTCCATTAGTGAAATAGGTACAACTGAAATCTATTTTAATTACTCAAACGGTTTCCACAATGTTTGATTGTTTTTTCTCTTAGTAAAAACAATGTCCTGTTAGAGAAAAAAATGTTAGCTAACATGAGTTCTATGGAGTTTTCTAAGCCCCATTTAATTGGAAAAGCTGAATGAATCCAAGAAATATCAAAAAACAAAACGCCCATCAAGCACAGGATTTTAGGCAGCACTGAGCAAGACCAACACCATCTATGTCTTGTGGAGCTTCCAGTCTAGAGAAAGTTGGTTATTAGGCAAATAATTACCTAATTATTTGATTAAAATTGTGTTGAATGCTACAGTGGAAGAAGGTGATGTAGCTGAACCCGTTAGCAAGGGAGAAGTAGCACCGGAAGGGTCTGAGAGGATGACAGAGGCCTATAAGATTATGAGAAGCTGTCCCTAGCGGTGTCTTGTTTTAAGCTGAGTCACAAATTACTCAGAAGTTTCCGTGGTAGGGTTTCCCTGGTGGCGCAGTGGTTGAGAGTCCGCCTGCAGATGCGGGGGAGGCGGGTTCGTGCCCCGGTCCGGGAGGATCCCACATGCCGCGGAGAGGCTGGGCCCGTGAGCGGTGGCCGCTGGGCCTGTGCGTCCGGGGCCTGTGCTCCGCGGCGGGAGAGGCCACGGCAGTGAGAGGCCCGTGTAACGCAAAAAAAAAAAAAAAAAAAAAAAAAAATTTCCGTGGTAAACCCTGGATTGTACATTAAAATTGACGGTGTCTTGAACTTGTGACACAGCTGATTCTGGGGTAAAAGGACTTATCCATTCTAAAATTTCTCCCATTGTTTACCTTTTCCTGACCTTTCAAATATAAAGTGCTATGTAGATTTCCAGACCAGATGTGTATTTTTGAATGATAGCTGAGTCTAGGTTTTTAAAAAATTGTTACTGAAGGAATAAAGTAAACCTTAGAGAATGCAGGACAATAATCATTATCAAATTATGGTCTGTGAATGTAATACGGTGCTGTTACCAAGTCCAAGCTCCTTCTCGCCACAGGACTGGCCAGTAAGTCGAGAGACAAGGGGCAAGGAATAACGACATCATTCAGAAAGCCAGCAAACCGAGAAGACGTCGGACTATGGTCCTAGAGAACCATCTTTACTAGGAGTAGAATTTACGCTTCTTTTACACTAAGGGAGAAGGGGAAGCAGGAGGGTTCAAGATTAAAGGGTAAAGGTGGATTGCAGTCTTGGAGCCACCTGGGCTTCAAGGGAAGCTTAATAACACTTCTTTGTTCTTCTTGCATAGGCTAGATCACAAGGCTTCTGTAAAACTCAAAGTTGTTATCAGTGATTTTCACTTTACGATTCTTGACTCTGCTTATGTGTGAGGTTTCTGGGCTGCAAACTTCTCTACAAGTAATAGCTACAACTAACTTGGAACTGCAGGAGGGAAACTTTGTTAAGGGAACTTAACGAGCTCTTTGGGCACAAGCAACATTTCTCTAATGTTTAGCTCTTGATATGCAGGGCTAAAGTAATAGAATGCATACCCTAAAGAATGAGGGAGGCAGTTAAAAACATGGCATTAGTTCCCTTCTTCCTCTGTTGCAGTGTTACCAAAAGAACTTTTTTTTTTTTAAGGTAAAACCTTTGGGGGAAACAGTAGGCTAAATAAAGGTAAATAGTTCCTTATCGAAGACTTCCTGAGCCTTTACTAGTCTATCTATTCCATGTTTCTTACTAAGCTACTATATACCAATCTCAGACTGAGCCCAGGGGTATAGAATGGCTGAAAGACATAGTCCCTGACCTCATGTAGCAAGGTGGATTGTGATCCTCCAGGAGGGAAATAGCCTTTGCAGGACTTCCCAAGATTACTTGAGTGCAGAATATTTTTTTTTCATCAGAGCATCTCAGAGGACATTATCTGAGAAATGCTTGCTAGTCCTATCTAGAAGAATCAGTACTAGGCATCCCCCAAACACATAGATTGAGTTTTATGGAAACATATTTCTAAAAATGCCAGACAAGACCTTGTTTCTAGGAGGCAAACCAGATGACATGTGGTAGGATGCCCTTTTTAACTAATGAAGAAGTATCATCATTAGAAGACCATATGTGCCCCAGAGTGAGAAATGATAACTCCTATGCTGGATTTGATAGCAGCATTAGGGAGTTCTCGGGATAAGCATAGAAACCCACATCTTTCCTCATACCAGCTCTGGAGACAAATCAGTTAATGTTTCCCAAGTAATTTAAACCCCATGCCAGTTTTGCAATAATTAGGTCCTGGTGTGGTGTCTGTTGGATGCGATTTTAATTCAGAGAAGGGTATTACTCTAGATGTGAAGCTAATTAAGACAACCATCTCTGTCCTCTAAAAGCAAACATATGTGGAAGTTGATGACTCAGTGTGTGTGTGTGTGTGTGTAAGAGTAATGAAACACTTATCTTCTGGCCATCTCGAACCCAAGATCTTCTCTGAAGGGCTCTTCCCAGAGAACAAACACCAAATTGGCATTGCCCAAATAAATGAAGAAAATGGGCATCTTGCTGGGGTAGAGAAGCGGAAAGAGCTGCTTAGTTTTCATATTATTTTAGATCTGTTAAAGTTCATCGTGCTTGATGGTGAGTTTTTTAATGGAAATTTCTTTTCTAAACTACTGAAGACAGTAATTAGATTTACTGATATTAGAATGAAGAGACCAGATGATGACTTGTCTTTCAATTCTAGCATCTCAGTTTTCCTTTCTGATGAACTATTTTTTTCAAGAATTTTACTTCTTGTCCATCCTCACGATTCACACTACATTGAGTTATGGGTATTGTTTTGTGATTTTATTTAGGATACAAAAGATGGTTTATTTCAGAAATCCATGTCATGAAGATGTCTCAGTACATAAAAGGGGCTTAAGAATGCTTATTCAGCTGTTAAATCTTGCTAGTGACAAATGTGGCCTATGAGTCATTTTCCCTTTGGTGACAATGCCATAAGGGGTCAAGTCAAAGATTAACTCCACCTGCTCTGGTTCCTGATTTCAAATATACTTTTAAGAGAATTAGTGTTTTCAAACAATATGACAGGAGAAACCAGACCAGAGCACATACAGGAAAATTAATACTGAGTTGAACACTTAAATACATGTCAGGCTGGTAAATGCCATTGGATAAAAACACAATGAGATGTGTGGAGCCTTCATCCTCCCTACCTCAATTCATCACCCAATTCTGCACTTTTATTAACAAAAACCTTGGTTACAAGGCTAACAAGAATACAAAAACTAAATGGCATTCTTTTACCAAAAAATATTGCACACGGCCCATCAGACCCTGGTACCTGATACTGGAAAATCAGTAACTACACTTCCTCCTTCTCCCCGAGAGCCTCGTGCTTCTTTTTATGCGTGCATGTCCTTCTGTCTTCATTCTGTTCTCTTCTGCAGAATGGTTTTCTCTACTTCTCTGTTGCAACTGGAGCAAGATGATAGCCGTAAACCCAGTCCCAGCCACAGCCCTAGATGTTACTGATTCCTGTTCTCCAACCTAATTTTAATTGGGTTAATCTGATTGGCCCAGCTCAGATCAGGTGCCTACTTCTAGTGGCATGATCTATGACCGGGATCAGTGCTCCTCACACAAGGAGAGGCATGGTATGCAAAGTGATTGGCGTGTCCCTTACTCTTTGCATTCCTTTTTGACTCTAAATGCATTTCTATGTCGCATTCAAAGTTTTACCTCCAACAATGCAAACTTTAAATGATTCAAATAAATCATATAGAACCTAAATATTGTAATTTTTCTATTGGGATGAATTGATAAAATATTCATTGAAGAAATCTTACCATAGGTTTTTCTCTTAAACTGGTCATTAAATTTTAGGGCCCATAAGAATCCCCCATAATTTTGTTAAAAAGGAGAATTCCTCTGCCCTACCTTGGGAAGTCTAAGTAAGTCTGGGGAGAACTTAAGATTTGGACATGCTCTCACTAGGTGATTCAGTTGTAAATGGGCCGCAGTTTGAAAAAAACATGAATCTAGAGTAAAGAAAAGAAAAGAACAGGGGCTAAGAATTTCAGAGAAGGATCTTCAGTGGAAGGAAGAACAGTAGAAAAGCAGTCATATATTTCTGGGGAATCCTTTCCTTGCCAAAAACTTTCTCAACCACCAGGAGAACCATCAAGCCCTTATTCCTGAGCCAAGCTTACCCAGTGGATTTTCACCACTGTTTTTAACATGCTCCTGGGGCTTGTGCTCAGACTTGTCCAGTTATTGCCGTGAAAGGATGTGCAACATCTCATTTCAAGGGGAGTTTCTAACTGAGCTAGATAGCACGTTACCTACTCCTGCCAGGCTGGGAACAGAGCTATTGCTCATACAAGCTGTCGATACAAAGGCAGCTTTGCGATCAGACAGAGCTCAGTTCTCCTTAGAGATCCACTGAATGAAAATGATACAGCTTCTCTTTTCAAGCATCTGCTAAGAGCATACACGCTCCACAAAGGGGCTACAGACAGGAGCTGGCACTCAGAAGTGTGCTGATCATTTCACTGTTTTGCAAGGGTTGACTTTAACAATGACGGGAACTTAACAGCGACTCCAGCCCCCCACCGTGAGTGAGGAGGAACACGGCACACTGAGGGCGGTTCTGTTTCTTTCATTTTAGGCACTAGGTGGTATGTGAAAAGGTAGAGACTTCTTTCTGGAATGTCTGTTCAGAAAGGCTCTAATTTCATTGATTTTAGTGATTCATTTGTCTATTCACATACATTATGGTGAACATACCAAGGCACAGTTTTCACTAAGCAGTGCTGGGAACTGTGCTCCGTGCTAGGGATACACCTGGATGCAGAACTCACACAGCCCCTGCCTGTGAGGAAGGAAGGTGAGGAAGACAATGTGAAGACAAGAGTCACAGGCATAATAGAAAATAACAAGTGGGGTAAATGCTATGGGACAGTATTGTGCGAGGCTGGGAAGTGGAGCAGTGATCCTGGGAAAGAACAATACGGTAATGGTTCGAGTAACCAGCTGAAGAATAGCCGGAAGGAAAGGTGTTTGCAGAGGGCTTGGGATGAAGGGTGTAGAGGAGATATCTAAGTAATTCAAGAAGCTGATGAAGGGCTTCCCTGGTGGCGCAGTGGTTGAGAGTCCGCCTGACGATGCAGGGAACGCGGGTTCGTGCCCGGGTCCGGGAACATCCCACGTGCCGCGGAGCGGCTGGGCCCGTGAGCCATGGCCGCTGAGCCTGCGCGTCCGGAG
>NC_041231.1:31002231-31039155 GCF_002837175.3 Physeter macrocephalus
CCTGTGCTCCGCAACGGGAGAGGCCACAACAGTGAGAGGCCCGCGTACCGCAAAAAAAAAAAAAAAAAGTTGATGAGGACTCCTAACAGAGAGCAAGGTGTTGTTTTGGGTTGAATCATGTCCCCTCAAAAGATATGCTGAAGTCCTAACCACTCGTACCTCATATTGTGCCCTCGGAAGTAGGGTGATTACGGATGTAACTGGCTAAGGTGAGGTCAGACTGGAGTAGGGCTGTTGGTTAATCCAATGTGATTGGTGTCATTATCAGACAAGGAAACAGACACAGAAAATGACCACGTGAAGACGGAGGTAGAGATTGGAGTTGTGCTCTAGTGAGGCAAGGGACACCTGGATGCCCCAAAAGGTGGAAAAAAGCAAGAAAGGATGCTCCCCTACAGGCTTCAGAGGGAACACGGCCCTGTCAACACTTTGCTTGCAGACTTGTAGCCTCCAGAACCGTGAGAATAAATTTACGTTGCTGTAAGCCTTCCAATTTGTGGTAGTTTGTTATGGCAGCCCCAGAAAATGAGCATGTGAATTAAGACTGGTGTTTAACCAGTTGGAGCACAGATGAGACCAGACCACACAGGGCCTAGAAGATCTTGTCCAAGGTCTTTCTCTTAAGAACAAGGGGGAGTTAAATTAATGTTTTGAAGCAATGAGGCAATAATGACTAGGTACTGTGTGAGGACCAGTGTGCTTTTTTGCTCACCTGCCTGTTTCTTCAGTAAATGAATTGGAAAGATGTGAGACTTAGTCAACGTTGCAAATCACTGACCTTTCAAAACAGCCACCCAAATAGATCAGTTTTTTTCCCCCCAACTACCCCAGATCACAGGAATCAAGCTTTCTGTACTCACTAATACAGAACACCTGAACCAATGTTTCCAAATGGTGTTCCATGGAACACAAGTTCTGAGAAACACGTTTTAGAAAATGTTCCATAGTCCAAGAAGAGTTAAACACTAAGTTTCTTAGTGTTTCCTCTTGCTTGCAGTCATAATATGTATTAATATGAAGTCTCTGGGAAGTTCTACAGTAAAGAAAGAGTCGAACCCCAAATGTGTTTGATCATGAAATGCCCTTGGGTCAAACCAAAACCAGAAATAAGTAAGAGACTACCTGTTAACATCCTAACGAATTCACTTTGGGACATGCAGAGAGGTTTTTAAAAAATACTTTCATGCTCTCAACCCACTTTGGGAACCAGGGAATTCTACCCAGTCCTGAATTGAAAGCTTGCTCTACTCTTACTCTCTTCCCTGAGTATGTGGCCTGCTGGGGGGATAGCTGCTTACCATCTGTGAGGCTCAAACCTCCTTTCCCCTTCTCCCATCTGAGTCTCATTTGAGGGATTTGCCCTCAAGCAATTCTACAAGCAGAGTATGGGAAGAAATAAGTCGAACAAAAGGAATTGTAATGCTTTTTCAAACGACTGGTTCAAATGCGATTTGAAATGGGTAGCCCCAAACTTCAAAATGTTGGCCATCATAACCAAGACCAACAATGCTGGAAAGGATTCTAGGAGTCATTTGGTTAAATAATGCTCATTTTGCTCATAAAAAAATTAAGGCATAGATAGCCAGAGACAGCACCAAAGCCACACAGCTGATCAGATAGACAGCTGGAAGGAGATCAGAGCTGTCTACTCCCAGCCCTCCTTCTCCTGAAATATGTTTTCTGGGGCTTTTTAAAAAAAACTTAAACTCCTGACAGCCTTTGATCCTGACATTAATAGCTAATGTAAAGAAGATCACCAAAAAGGCAACCTAATTAATTCGAGTCTCAACAGCACGTACCTTCTTTGTGAGTGACGCTAATCAATGCAATAAATCCATTCAGTAACACATGGAAGAAAATTTGGCACATAGTAAAAATAATACCGTAGGAAGTTTTATGTACTAGTTACCCATGTACCACATAAATGATACCCTTTGAGTTACCACAAAATAACCCCTTTGACACTTTCATATAGTCATTATAAGTTCTCTAGTCTTGAAGGAGTTTATTTTCTTTAAACGAAATGTTAAAATGACTCTGAAAATTACCTCCTTTTCCTTTTTCTCTTCTCTCCTTCCCTTCTGCAATTTCTGGTTGCAGGTAGCAAGTATCTCCCAATCAGTATCACCCATTTAAGAGAGGAAAGTCGTGTTTTGCTATCTCTGCTCTTTCTACCATCCAGTCTGCTGAAAATCCTTATCAATGCATTTATGGGAGTCAATTCCAGCTCATTCTGTCACTGCTGCCCCACACAGATACATGTTTTGCATTTGTAATTCAACACCTAAGCCTTTCAGACAAGGTGATGGGGCCACAGCAGGAAGAAAGCTACATCCCTGGAGATGGCGCTGCCTGAGCATGAGTTTTGGCTGGGAGACATGCACAGGCATCTCTCCGGATGTGCACATCTTAGCCACTCAGAAGCAGTATCCATGCGACACAGCCCCTTTGCACAAACCTGCTTCTCCACCTTGTACTCCACTGAAGGAAGAGCGCTTTGTTCTAATACTGGAGCATAGCCAGGCTAAGGGAACCCGAGACAATGGTTCAGTAGCCATTTCATCTTTCTCAGGACTTTTTAAGGATCATTTTGGCTCTATGCAATTTTCTCTTTTACTAGCTAGTTATAAAACCTAATCCACACACAAAATGTATACTTCCAGATGGAATTTCACCAAGATTAAACAGGAGTGATACCGCCTGGATACACCTAGAGTTACTCATGCCCATCTGCCTCTTGCTGGCCCATTTTGCTTCTTCTATTAAGACAGAATATTGGTAACATCCCTTTGGGCCAACTTAAAAGCACATCCAGGTCCTAATGTTTGCTTATCTCAGAAAGCAGATAAATCTTCCAAAATGCTTGGGGAGCTGCCTTTAAAATGCTGCCACACCCATGGATGGCAATAAACACCTTGACGTTGGAGTCAGTATTTCTTTCTCTGAGGCAGGTAGCAGCCCAGTGTAGGGCAAGACTGAAAAATTAAAAAGAAGCAAGAGTCTAAATCACGGTCCCACTACTTATTTGCTGAGGGACCTTGGATAAATGTCTTCATTATTCTGAGCTTGTTTCCCCATCTGTAAAATAAGTGATAATATTTACTCAGAATATTGTTGGGACAGCAACTGAGGCTTTACAAAATCTTTTCAGTTGCTGGCACATCAAAGCTCTCAGCATGTACGCTTCCCCTTCCTTGCTCTGGCTCCTTTGAACTTCAGTATTCAACCCAAGTAGCTTCAGAAATTAAATGCCAGCTGTGTATCTAAAAGAAAGTTCTTTGTGAAAGTTTAACCTAAAGGAATCTGTCATCCAGAGTCTGTAATATCTAGAGTTAAATACAATAGCATTAAAGCAATGCATTGAGGAAAAAATACAGAATAGACAAGAAATTGACTTCATGGAATGGCATAGTGAGGGCTAAGCTCCATGAATAAGAGCTTAAGAAAATCAAAATATTCAGTGCAGCACATAGGCCATATCAATTCCACTATTACCTACAGAGGGAAGAATCATGGGGTTATTGGAGCGATCCAGGATGCAATTAAATGCAGTGATTAACGGCATACATTTGGAGTCAAATACAGCTATGTTCCAGTCTCAGCTCTGCCACATACTAGCTGTGCCTGCTTAAGCAAGCTATTTAACCTCTGTGAGTTTGAGTTTTCTCATCTGTAGAAAAGGAGTAATATAATAGTATTTAATTTATGGAGTTGTTTTGGGGAGTAATACTGTAATGAATACATAGTGCTCTGCACAATATCAACCAAGTAGCAGGTGTTCAGTAAATGCTATCAATAATTATTGCCGTTCATGTTATTTTTCTTTTTTTGAGACACTTAAGATCAAGTTTGATTCACCTGTAATCCGAGCTTCAGCCTTTCAGCGCCCCCAAATGCATAATAGGAACCCAGTGCTTGGGGACAGAAACAAAAGAAAATCCTCCTCTCTGGTGGATGCTTCTCCTCCTCTAAACAGTGAGGAAATTAGATGATGACTACCAGTAGGGCAGGACAAATCTGAAGAACTATTTCTAGCCATCAGGAAACATACAGTAAGACACAGTCCATGCTCTACAACCATCACACATGAGGTGTGAGTCTTGTGAAGCATGCTGCTTTTTAGCTCGATTGTCAGCTTTTCTTCTAGAGCAAGACTAAGACACTTAGCTGTGTAACCAGTGGGGAAGTTTTTGTCTTAGTCCTAGCCGAAATGCTGATATGACAGCTGAAATAATAGCACTTCTTTTAAGATATATAAAAAAGATAGGAAATGTAGATCTGTGTTAAATAGCAAGTATTCGAAGAGAAATCCAGCAGATGTACCCATGTTTCATGGGTAAAAGCAAAGTAATTTTTTTCAGAAGAATCCCAGTTTTTCTTCACCTCATGGGAACATTGACAGCAAGTTGTTAATCATCATGGTGCAAGGATGAAGCATCTCAGCCCCAGTCTAGAGCAGTGCAGGGGTTTAGCAAGGAAGACCTGTGTGATGTGGCACAAAAACGAAAGGAAATGTTTATTACATTACTGCTTTGTGTGAATACCAGTTGGGAAAAGAATATTTGGGGGAAAAAGTCCAAAGAATGAAGTCAAACTCAAATGGATTGCCCTTGCTGATCCTAGACTGGATGTCCCAGGAGGCAACAGTTGAAAACATTTAAATAATTTTACATTATTTTTAAGTAGCAGGTATATATGGAAATTCATGTTATTTAATAGTAAGCATATGTTTATGGGTGTGTATACATATAATTTGACATTGAGGAGGCTAATTTGAAGTCTTAAAAGTACTGAAGTGCTGTGAAATTATAGAATTTATAAGATCCAAATGAGAATGCCTCTGGGTTGGCTTTATACACAAATGTTTGACAGCTTTATTCATAATCATCAAAAGCTAGAAAAACCCCAATATTTTTCAGTCTATGAATGGATAAACAAAATATAGCTTATCCATACTGTGGAATACTACACAGTATAAAAGGAACAAATTAATAAAACACATAACAACGTGAACGAATCCGAGAAGCATTATGCTGAGTGAAAGAAGCCAACTCAACAGGCTACATACTCTAGTAATACACTTATCTGACTTAATGGAATAGGTAGGAAACCTAATCAGTGATCGCCAGGGGCCAGAGGTGGGGTTACGGATTGTCTACAAAGGGGCATGAGAATTTGGGGAGATGTTATATATCATGATTATGGTGATGTTTATGAAAGCTCATAGAACCGTGCACTAAAAAGGATAAATTTATCTACCTAAATTATACCGCAAATTTTTTTTTTTTCGGTACGCGGGCCTCTCACTGTTGTGGGCTCTCCCGTTGCGGAGCACAGGCTCCGGACGCGCAGGCTCAGCGGCCATGGCTCACGGGCCAAGCGGCTCCTCGGCGTGTGGGATCTTCCCGGACCGGGGCACGAACCCGCGTCCCGTGCATCGGCAGGTGGACTCTCAACCACTGCGCCACCAGGGAAGCCCCTGTATCGCAAAGTTTAAACAGACTTGAGTTTAGCAAACTTCCATTGGAGTCCAGTTGCTCAGACATAGCTGTGACTAGCCGAGGCCCCTTCCTAAGGCAACCTAAGTGACTAAGCAAGGCCTCATTGAGTTGCAGTTACCGGCTGGCTGACCAGGCAGTAAATCACTTCCACTTGGCCCCAATGCTCAGCCACAAGCACCAATGAAGGTGGCAACAATTGCCCACCTGAGACACAGTTTCTCCCGCCTTCCCCTTGGAGTCCCCACGCTCCAGGCCCCAGCTGGATACTTCTGGTCCCCGTGTCAGGGCTTCTTCCCAGCTTCAGCACGTTAGTGACTCAACTCAGATGCTGTCCAGATTCTTGGGCAGTCTCTTCCCTGAGACTTCTCCTTTTCTCCGTAGGCTAAAGAGTACCCGCAGGGGAAACCAACCTCCCACATCAGCCCGCATTTCTAGACCCCTGCAAGGCCTTAGGCACTGCAAGTGCCCCTTGTTTGAAACAGCAGAAAAACTCTTTGCTGGAGCTCTTCTAGAATAAATCAAAGGAAGAAAACAAGACTAGAATTAGGGCTCAGGTGTGTGAGAGACTAATCCTCAGGGCCTCCCAATGAAAAGTGCATTAATTAGGTAGGACTCAGAGTTAAGTAACAGGAATCAACTTGATGTAGAGTGGTGATATTATATCTCAATGTATTAGTCTGTGCCCTGTATATATTTCCTTCTTCTAGAATGCCAAGGATATTGTCTTCCCTCTCCTAGTTCATACAGAAACAAAGGCAAAGGCTGAAAAATGCTAATTATGTTGTATACCTGAAACTGAATGTTATGTCATTTATCTAATAAATATTCTGCCTCATGCTTATGTCAGAATATTTATTAATTAGATACAACTGACAATATTAGTTTCAGGTGTACAACATGATTTGATATTTGTATGTATTGCAAAATGATCACCACAATAAGTCTAGTTAACATTCATTCTCACAGTTACGATTTTTTCTTGTGATGAGAAATTCTAAAATCTACTCTCAGCAACTTTCAAATATGCAATATAGTGTTACTAACTGTAGTCACCATGCTGTACTTAATATCCCCATGACTTATTTATTTTGTAACTAGAAGTTACGTCTTCTGACCACCTTCACTCACTTTGTCCACACCCCACCCACTGTTTCTGGCAACCAAAAACCTCTTCTCTGTATCTATGAGTTAATTTTTTGTTTGGTTGGTTGGTTTTTAAGATTCCACATATAAGTGAGATCTTTGTCTTTCTCTGACTTATTTCACTTAGCATCCATTATGCTATCACAAATGGCAAGATTTCCTTTTTTATAGCTGAATAATAATCTGTTGTATGTGTATATTTATACATATAAAACTATAATATTTAGTCATCGTACTTCTATATCTTGGGTATTGTAGATATAATGCTGCAATGAACATGGGGGGTGCATACATCTTTAAGTTCCTGGTTTTGTTTCCTTCAGATAAATTCCCAGAAGTGGGATTGCTGGGTCGTATGGTAACTCTATTTTTAATTTTTTGAGGAAACTCCATACTGCTTTCCACAGTGGCTGTACCAGTTTACATTCCCACCAACAGTGTAAAAGGGTTCCCTTTTTTCCATGTCCTTACCAACATTTGTTTTTTGTTTTTTTTGATAATAGCCATTCTGACAGGTGAGGTGTATGTCCTTGTGGTTTTGACTTGCATTTCCCTGATTATTAGTGATGTTGAGGCAGAACTATTTAAATGCAGTTTTTATCGGCTAGTTCAGATTGAGATCTGCTATAGGTGAAAAATACATACGCATATTTTGAAGACTTGGTACAAAAAAAAAATAACTCAATTTTTCTATTTTCATGTTGAAATGGTAACCTTTTGGATATACTGAGTTAAATATATTTTAAAAATTAATTTCTTAGACTTTAATGTGGCTCTAGAAAAATATTGCCTATGAAATCGAAAATTTGAAGTAAAAAATCAAATGTGAAAGTTTGTGAGTCACATATTTCTGTTGGCTAGCACAGCTCTATAACCTTAGTAAATAAAGTTTCCTCTTTTGTAAATTGTTGTAAGGATCAAAACTAATGAAGGTTCAGAACTTAGCGTAGTGTCTGGATCATAGGGAACTTTCAGAAGTGGTTGCTATAATTAACAGAAAACTATCGATTTAAGTACTTATTTACATACCGTACAGGGCTTTCAAGAAGTGTCTATTAAATGACTATAACAGAGAGAGAAGTTTCGGTAGAGCCAGATTATAGAGTTTAATTACCTTTCTTTGTAAGTCATTAAAAGGCAAATTCCTTCAAAAGGCTTTGTAGGCAAGTCAAGTTGTCACCCAAAAAGAGTGCGGGGCAGTCGGGGGTGCGTCATACAGAAATCTGGAAGGGCTCTATTTGAGGAAGAAAGCATATTCTCTGGAGTCTGGCAACTGAGGCACTAAGTGATTCTAGGGATGGTAGGGACGTGAATCCCACTCCGTGAACCACCCTCAGGTCACAGAGCCCTGAAAGGAGGAAGATGCATAAACCGAGGCCCCGGGGAGCTGGGTGGAGTTCAGAGTCATGGGGAACCTCAACCCCAAGCTTTGCACAGAGAAAGCATGGAGATCAAGCTGACAGCACTAGAAGAGGCACCCTGGGGGCTGAGGACTAGGGACCCTTCCCCCTGTTTCTGGATTCAATAAATCCAAACATTTCTATATGATTTTAAGGTAGGAAAGGAAACACACACACACTGGCAAGTGACTGAACTGGTTTAGAAAAATAAAGGATGTTATATTTCATGCACCTCAAGTTCTGTCTTACATACTCACAGTGGATTCCCAGATACAATTTTGTATACTCGTGGGAAAATATTTTGGTATATTTTCAAGTGTCATCATTCATTGTCTCTTGGGATGGGGTAGAAACTAGAGGGGGTTTCAATTTACTGTGTCACTTTTCTATATGTTTTGAGGACAGTGAAACTTAGGCATTGCTATAATAATGATGATAGTAATAATACCATTTGGAAAAAATAAGCCCACAGTAAAAGCTTTGAGTTGTCAGTAATGTTTCCAGGACCTTCTCAGACTTAGGTAAGAGTTTGTTTGCAAGTCTCCTGAGGGTTCTAGATGTCCTCAGATATTTGGTCTGTAGCTACGAACTGAAAAGGACATGCCTTTCACTGGTCGCACCCTGAGCGGCCCCAGTGATCAGGGTATTGCCACTTGGAATGGGAGGGGCTGGGCCATTGGCTTCAGAAGTTCCTCCTTAAGGCACAGAATATAGTCAAGCCCAGCTCTGGCTTTCATAGTTAGTCATTCAGGTAGCTCAGGCATCAACCGTTGGCCCGTCTGCTTACGAACTCTTGCCAGGAACTGTCTGCAGGAGTGAGTTCCATGTCTGCTGTGTCACCATGCACCTCTCACCATACTGGTCCACAGCTAGACACCAGGCTCAAACAGGGGCAATCTGATTCTCTGTCTCACAGTAATTTGATGGGGATGAAAAAGGTGTTGGTCTCAGACAGCCTCAGTGGTCTCAGACATGCATACTTACAGGCAGCAGAGAAAACTTTTAGAAAGTGGAAAGAAAGGATGGCAGCTGAGTGAGAAATGGGGGCAATTAGAACATCAGTCCTGATGGCTCAGCTGTGCCAAGTTCCAGTCTCTGCCCAAGGCCCCATGGTCTTTGGGTTCTGTGAGGAACCCCTGTACCTTGGAAAAATTTCCCTCATTTTGCTCAAGTTGAATTCATTTGGTTTCAGTTGCTTACAATCAAAGGGTCCTAAGGAAGGAAGGAAAAAGCTCATCTACTCACAGCTTAAACAAGTGAGAAATACAGCTGACCCTTGAGGAAGGCAGAGGTTAGGGATGCCGACATTGTGTATAGTAGAAAATTGGAATATAAATTACAGTCAGCTCTGGTACCCAAGGTTCCTGTGAATCCACGGCTGCACATTCACTGATTCAACCAACTGCAGATTGTGGAGTACTGTAGTATTTAGTATTGAAAAATCCATGTATAAGTGGACCCACACAGTTCAAACCCTTGTTGCTAAAGGGTCAACTGTAATCCTCACTTGGGAGGGTCCATAAATAGGGGGAAAGATTTGTCTCCGCCTTTTCACCGATAATAAGGGCTCGTGATACATTTCTTCCCTGTGCAAATTATGAATTTATAGGAAAGACCAAAAATATTTGCTAGAGAATTTTGACAAACAATAGGATATTCTGACAACACTGTGTAGACGGTTACCGAATCCAAGCTCCTACCGCTCACAGGACAGGCCAACCGAGAGACCAGGTGTTAGGGCAAGGAATAGCGACTTTATTCAGAAAACCAGCAGATGGAGAAGATGGTGGACTGGTGTCCCAAAGAACCATCTTGCCTGAGTTTGGATGTTGGGCATGGTCAGGATGTTTCCTATGAGCTAAACAAAGGTATTTTAGCTTTACTCATAGGCGTGGGCGGCAGGGTTCCTGGAGATGGATCATTAGGTATACTTTAAGCTGTAGGCAACATCCCTTTAGTGATTAACTTGTAGCAAAAGCAGTAGAATACAAAGCTGAAAGTAAAAGAAACAGATCCAATATGGGGGTCAGGTTTGTTCTTCCCTCTTAATACATCCAGTCCACTCTCAGCATCCTTTAGCTACCCTGGCAGTTAGAGGTGATGCTAACAGCACCCTACTTTCCTCCGTATCTTATACAGAATAACTGCATCTGACTTTTCAGCCTAAAATATAATAATCTGCACTACTACTGTCAGGAAACAGAAGAGGGCACCCTAAGAATATTTAAGCAGCAGCAAACTGTACCTCCAACGTAGTTTAAAGTATACAATGAATGTTTCTTCTTAAGCATAGGAAAGCAAAGCATGGTCAGTTTTTTGCAACTAAAATTATTCTACAGGGCTCCATGTGAAGGGATAAAGAGCAAGAATGCCCAAGTTCATCTCTGAGAAATAAGGCAAGGCCTAAAATAAAACTTAATATCTGTCAAACATGGTATATTCTCAAATAATCTAATTGAATTGTCACACTGGTTTAGTGAAAAAGGGTGCTCAGAGTTATTACTGTTTAATGAGTATGGAGAAGGAAATAATCAAACTTTTATAGAGCAATTTCTATATGCCAAACATATGTCTATGAACATGATTGAATATTCTACAGCAACTCAGAGGTAGACACCGAACCCCCCTCCCCCCAACACTTCAGTAAGGAAGGGATCATTGTCACTAGCCCCTCTTCGGGCCGATCCAAATAGTCTCCTCCATAAGGATAGGATCGGAAATAAACAGATTATTTAAGAAATTTACGTTGAATTAAGAGGACTGAGAAACAAAGAGGAAGGAGAGAGATGAAGATAACAAGAAGAAGGAAGGATAGGACCAGGCAGGTGGAGAGAAAGAAGCGGCGGGGGGGCGGGGGACAAATGGAGAAGAGACAGAGCAACAAAGGGAAAGAGAAGGAGAGAGGGGAGACTGGGGGGGGGGAAAGCTGCTCCTGAGCCTTCAAAAAGACCTCCATAGATCTGAGTGACCAACGTTCCCTGTATTCTCATACACACAAACAGCCCAAATACACATTTCAGAGGCCCAACATGATACCAGACAATGTCCACATAGGCTCCAGTGTCCACGCCTACTAGTGAATGCTTAGGAGGGAGCCAAATGCAGCTACTAGAAGGGGAACCATCAAGGGAGGGTATTACTTGAGCAAGCTCGGAAAGCAGCCTTCACAGAAAGGCTTACCAGTCTCCTGCTGTTCATTAGTTAATGAATATGAAATATTGATTCAAGGATGGTCCCACAGGTGTTCAGGAAAACAATCTCATTTCAAACCAGTCAATTGCCCTCAAATCTCATTTCAAACCAGTCAATTGCCCTCAGCCGGAGGCTAGGTGGGTGGGGGAGGGAGAGAGTCCTTTACCGGCCCCCCTTTACCTCTCCCCAGAGCCTCAGGATAAGGTGGGTCATTGGATCCAGATACTTCCTCCCCTTCTCTTCTGGGGGGGTGGTCCTGAAATAAAGACAAAGGAATACATCTGTTCCCCTCCTCTTTCTAAACACTTCAGGACAGGGACAAACTGAGTCCCAAGGTTTGGCAATTGCAGTAAGTAAACCACCCCTCTACTCCCTTTTAAAGAAAATGAACTCCTGTGACTTTATTTCAAAGTATATTTGAAGAAAAATAAACTGGCACATGAAGCCCTCAATTTCACAACTATTATGAAAGCAGCCAAAGGAGCCACTTATATCTTTTTAAAGTAGATATTCTAAAAAATTATAGACCAAGTAGTGTGTAGTTATGACTATAAATATTGAGACCAGAGGGTTAATGGCTGCAGTTTGAGAAACACGGATTTAAGACAGATCAACTAGGAGTGTTGGAAAAATGGGTGGGTAGATGTGTACATGATTCAGGAGTGTTAGATGGATAAATGAGTGGATGGATGGATGGTTGGACTATTGGATGGTTGGATGAGGGATAAGTGTGTGATGTAAGATGTTCCCTTAGCTTAATTATTTGCCGGTGCAAAGTGGGTGCTACTTGATTGAGAGGAAATGGAAAGGAGGGCATCTGATTCCCTTCCAGTGCACCTTGACAAATAAGGGTGGGGTAATCCCTTCACAAGTGAGCCGGCAACCTATATTAATTAAAATGTTTATTTTTCTTATGATCTCAGGATCTCACCAAAATTGTTAAGAGTGTGTGGGCTCTGGAATCAGATTTCCTTTGTTAACTTCTAGCTCTCACTTGCTGTTGACCTTGGGCAAGTTGCCTTACCTCAGTGCCCATGCCCCTCAGCTGTAGAATGAGGCCCATCTTAGAACCTGCTCTGAAGTGTTGCTGTGAAGTTGACAAATAAAGGCAACCAAAACAATCAACCTATACAATCCAAATTGACATTAATTGATGGATGATTTTGTTTTACTGGTATTAAATTGATGGAGTATAATAAAATGAAAAGATATTTGCATGTTTTAAGTTTCCCTTGTCAGTTTGAATTGATGATCAATTTTGTTGTTTTTTCCATTTTAACAATGAAGTTATTTTTCACCTCTAATCATTAGTTTGATAAGCCATTCAATTTAATTGTGTACCCCCAAATACAGTATTGAATTTTTAAGTAGATGTCTAATGAAGGATTTATTTTGACTTATATACTACTTTAAAATAATTTTTTTTGGTAGGCAGACTCTAAAATAGTTCCCAACCACCCCTCCTTGTTCCCACACTTTTGTGTAATCCCTTCATCTTAGGTGTGGGCTAGACTAAGGGTCTCAGATCTAATGAATAGAATGTGGCAAAAGTGAAGGGATAGATCACTTCTGTGATTAGGCTATAAAAGACTCCAGTTTCCATCCCTCGTTCTCTTTCCCTCTGACCCCTGGCTCTGGGGAAAGCAAGCTGTGATGTCATGAGTAGCCTTATGGAGAGGTTCACGTGGCAGGAGCTGGTATCTCTGGCCAATAGCCCATAACACTTGCCAACTGATGAGTAAATGGTGGTGGAAGCAGGTCCTCCTCCAGTCAAGTCTTGAAGTAACTACAGCACCACTGATACTGTGATCACAGCTTTGTGAGAGACCCTGAGTCGGAGGCCTTGCCTCAGAGAAACTGTGGGATAGTGTACATTGTCTGAAATTGCTAAATTTGGGGGTAATTTGTTATGCAGCAACAGAGAGCTAATACATTATCAAAATTTAAGAACCTATAGAAACTTTAAGAAACACTGTACTAAGTAGGGCTTCTGTGGTGGCGCAGTGGTTGAGAGTCTGCCTGCCGATGCGGGGGACACGGGTTCGTGCCCTGGTCCGGGAAGATCCCACATGCTGCGGAGCGGCTGGGCCTGTGAGCCATGGCCGCTGAGCCTGCGCGTCCGGAGCCTGTGCTCCGCAACAGAAGAGGCCACAACAGTGAGAGGCTCGCGTACAGCAAAAAAAAAAAGAAAAAGAAAAAAAAGAAACACTGTACTAAGTCACTAAGGTTCCTCAACCTATTGTGCATATAAGCTTTGGCCATTAACTCAATCTTTTTGAATTCTATTTCCTCATCCATCATATGGGAATAAACCCCATAACCCCACAAAATTGTTCATTTATTTAACCTTTGCTGTAAAACTGGTAGTAGAGTTTCTTACTCCACAAAGAAGTTTGTGAAAACACGAGCTCCCTGTTTGCTACATTCTGTGAAGGTGGAAAGGGACGGCCTTTGTGAGGTTGCAGAATTTAAATACGAGTTTTTGGGACTTCCCTGGTGGCGTAGTGGTTAAGAATCCACCTGCCAATGCAGAGAACAAGGGTTTGAGCCCTGGTCCGGGAAGATCCCACATGCTGTGGAGCAACTAAGCCAGTGCCACACAACTACTGAGCCTGTGCTCTAGAGCCCACAAGCCACAACTACTGAGCCCACGTGCCATAACTACTGGAGCCCACGCGCCCAGAGCCCGTGCTCCACGACAAGAGAAGCCACCGCAGTGAGAGGCCTGTGCACTGCAACAAAGAGTAGCCCCTGCTCACCGCAACGAGGGAAAGCCCGTGCGCAGCAATGAAGACCCAACGCAGCCAAAAATAAATAAATAAAATAAAATAAAAAACAACAGTTTTTGAAATGGGTGTTTTGTCTTGGGAAAACTAAACCTAGATCAATGTGCTCAACCTGCCTTTGGGTCCAAACAGGAATTCAAGTCCAAAGTAAGTCTGACTCAACTGTCACCTCCTTAAGGAGGTCTATCCAGATGACCTGGCAGGAAGTAGCTCCTCTTTTTATCTCTTCACGGCATTTAGCAGTTATGGAATTTATTGCATTATTTGTTTCTTGTCCTCCCTCAGGAAAGTTAATATTTTGAGGGCAGGGACCTCTTTGCCTGGTTCATGGCTAGAACATTGCCAACATGCACTAGAAGCTCAATACAAAGGTATGGAGATTGCCTGCCTGACATGGAGGGGGTAAATGTGCTTCCTGCCTTTATCATCCTGCCAAGAAAGTCACTGAGCCTTTAGGGTAAAGGACCTGGTTAAAAATAAATCATCTTTATGTTCAATTCAGAATTTTTCTGGTTTTCATAGGATTCAGTATAGATTATAGTAGAGAGGCTGTAAAAACTGTTGTAAAATCTGTAGCCCAGAAAGTGAGAGATGGACCAAAATATTTGAAGCCCTTCTACCTGCTAGCAATACCCTTTTGAAACACTTAGTTTCAAGGAAGGAAATTACCATGTTTTCCCTTCTCTGTCATTGTTAATATTTGCTTAGGAAATAGACCCATTCCTGGTTCATAGGTGGTTAAGTACCCATGTTTAGAACTTGTAATTGAGAGAAAGAGAGGTTAACTTCTGAAATTCTTATTTGGAAGGCATTAATTTTCTTCTACAGAACCTCCATTTATCCTCTTCCTGGACTATATCCTTTGGTGAGTGAGTAGGTGTGTGCATTCGTGTGTGTGTGTGTGTGTGTGTGTGTGTTTGAGGGCTGGGGGGCTTTGAAAGAAAGCATGAAGGGGAAACGTGGATGTATTCACATTTTTAAAAGTACTATAGTTGAAAAGCGTTTCCATGTAACATTCTGGAAAAAGTACATCACTTATATCACTCCATTTGAGGCCCTGAAAGGATAACATGCAGTTGTACTAAATAAGTTGCTTTAGAAAGACGTTTAGAAAATAACAGCTCTATAGTCATCTCTTCTTCATCTCAGGGAGTTCACTGAGTCTTTAGCCTAAACAAAGGTCTAGGCTTCTCATTTAGTTTACCCTCTAAAGTAAACATCACAAGATGAAAGATTAATTTCGTGTTTTCACAGAGGTGGGAAAGGGTGAGGGGGAGCTGTTTTCCGTCTTACTTAACCCTTCTTCCCTCAGGCCTGATTCTGGATCTGAATAAAGACAATATGTTCCAAATTGCCAGTCACATTCCTCTCTGTGTGGGCTGCTTAAAACATGCAAACGGCTCTGAAAAATGCCTCTCATCCTACAAAGATAAATGAAGGTATACATCACCATCAATTGCAGTGGAAGTCAAAGGAGGACAGAAAGCATTGATAAAGGAGGAATCTTTGCCTCTCCTCATAGACAAACATTCTGTAAGGAAACACGAGTGTTGATGGATGACATCAGCCTCCTGTCTGCACACCTGTAACCTCCACTGCAACCCACCCTCCCTAGCACTGCCGGGGAAATCTTCCTAAAGGACAGCTTTGTTTACTTTCATGCTCAAACATCTTTGTTGACTCCCTACTGTCTATTAAGGAAATAAAGCCCGAGTTTTTCATCCCAGTGTTCAAGGCCCCAATCAACCTGGCCATCCATATTAGCCACAGCTTCTCAATGTATTGCTTATATACTGGCCAAAGTCGACTACAAGGGATCCTTATTACCTTAGTATGTATCAGAGTCTCCGTAGTGATGATGTTCCCAAAGGGAATCAAAACTCTAAGCTTTATGACCTCTTCATGGCCAATCTGTGAAAGTCAAGTATGAAGTGAAAGAGGTTAATCATCTCATGTTACCATACAGTTGTGACAAAAGTATTGCATACACACACACACCTCAGCCTTGATCCATCGTTTAAGACTTAGCAAATTGCTGTGATTATAATTGACAGATTGTAAAATATAAACTTACTTTGTAAGTTTTTCATTTTTGAGAAAGTTCCAATCAAATTTTCCTCCATTTATTTAGGAACTTTTGGTTCGCACTTGAAGTGGATTCCCTTTAATAACATAGGAGCAAGGACCAAAGGAAATTGCTATGTCAAAATATTCCATACTTTTCTATTCTTGCTGAAGTGTGCGTCTTCCTTATCCTTCTAGGTACAGCTCAGATACTACTTCTTCTAAAAATCTTTCTTAACCTTTAATAAAAAGGAACCTTTCTCCTTGAAACACCCAGCAGATTTTGCTTGTAGCAGCTACAGAACATTTCAGATGTTGCCTTGAGGTATAAGTACTTGACTACATAGGCTAGGCCAAGGATAGGTTCATTCTTTCATTCAGCTAATATTTGTTGAACTCTTTATGTATGAGTCAGTGCTCTGGGGTTGGTGGGGAGATAATATCCTAAACCATATCTGTATTGAATTCTATTTATTCAACAAAGGGCAGACAAGAAACTGAAAGTTTACATTTCCATTCTATGGGCTTTCCAAAAAAGAACAGAGCAAACTTGCATGTCACTTAGACAAAGGGAGATGGATTACTTTGCACTGTGGACCTCTGTATAAAAGGAAAAGGTGGGGGATGACAGCTCCTCCTTGCAGGGGGCCCGCACACTGGCCAGCTCCCGTCTTGTCTTAGTCCCACCGCATGGTTGCTGGTGATCTGCAGCTCAGCCTCTGTGTGGCCGAAAACAGAAGCGGGCAGGTGGTGCTCTGGTGGAGTGGTGTCAGATGGAGCCACAGATCCCATCCCTGGTGAATCCTATAATTAGTTTGGGTTAGTTTCTGCAGAATTGGAAAGCTGTTTCTTAGCGTAACATTGGCCAGTAATTCACAAGTTGATCCAAGTTTGTGTCTAAGATCCTTCAAGGAGAGGATAGAGAAGGTGGTTCTTGGCTGGAATCTCCTTAACACTGATCAGCGTTTCATGTCAAGCTTTGTAGAGAATCCAGAATTTAAAATGCCAAAGAACAGAGTTTAGTGGTCATGCATCACTCAGTGACTGTTGAGACCAATCATGTGACATGAGTGCATCAAGCGGCCTCGGTATAGTAATGAGGACTGTGATAGGGTGAGCTAGAGATTGTACACCCCTTTTAAAGGGGTTCAAATTCCATTTTTTTGTAAACTTGTGTGCTTAACACAACATAATTTGGGGTTTGATGTGGCCTACGGATGCCAGTTAGCAAATCCTAATTTGACAACAATGAATCTTTATTTAAAAATTATTTTTCCTGGACTTCCCTGGTGGCGCAGTGGTTGCGCGTCCGCCTGCCGATGCAGGGGAGCCGGGTTCGCGCCCCGGTCTGGGAGGATCCCGCATGCCGCGGAGCGGCTGGGCCCGTGAGCCATGGCCGCTGGGCCTGCGCGTCCGGAGCCTGTGCTCCGCAACGGGAGAGGCCGCGGCAGGGGGGAGGCCCGCATACCACAAAAAAAAAAACAAAAAAAAAATTATTTTTCCTTCCTCCCTCCCTTTGATTTTTGCTGCTGAGGCGTCTTCCCAATATCTCTTTGTCCTGATAGCAAGGTCATTTTTCCTTACAACAAATAATCAGTTCTTCTACTAAAGCGAAGGGGAAGGTGGTGGATATGTTATCCTAGAGTTTTAAATGTTGCACTCCAAGCTCATGTGCATGCTTGGAACCAGCGTTGGGACTACAAACTGATTCTTGTAAATCTACTAACAGGATAGGAAATGTGTAGACGGCCGCTGAGTGCTGCGGTGGCCCCGATGGCAGGCTGAAGCTGGAAGCGTGGCTGAACCCCCAGGGGTGTTTCTAGCTGTCTTTAGGGGGGGACTGTAGAAAAGATAGGCCTCGGTCGGCATCCCGTCTCCTGTTCACAAGGAGGGGGCTTCGCCACAGGACACCTCCTTCCTGTCGTTCCCAGGACAAAGTGTCATGAAAGGTCAAGTAGTTTGTCACTGAAGGTTTATCCCTTGCCACCAAATGTCATAAATATAATTGTAAAGGCTGCCTAATGTTATGTGCACATGTGATCATTTATTAAAAAAGTCCTCTACACTTACACATTTTGGTGACTTTACCAAAGTAAAGTTAATTTTATTTTATTTTTTTAAACAGCAGGTTCTTATTAGTCATGCATTTTATACCTATTAGTGTATACATGTCAATCCCAGTCTCCCAATTCATACCACCACCACCACCCCCCATCTGCCCCCCGCTTTCCCCCCTTGGTGTCCATACGTTTGTTCTCTACATCAAACATGCTGTAATATTAATAAGCATTTTTGGTACACTCCAAAAAGACCTACATTTTATTCACTTATAAAACTTCATTAGTTTACCCCTTAAGTCAGTAAAAACCTTAATTTATTTTCATCTGGCATAATTTCCTTTATAAATGTAACAAAATGGAATGTACTCATGGATTATAAACCGGGTCACACTGCAGGACATACGGCATAAGAATCACCGAGAGAGATTTTGAGCAATACAGGTTCCTGGATTTGTTCCGTAGGAAACTCACATTTGTGAGATTGGGTCTAGAGTCGGAGCCTCTGTATTTTAGCAGAGGCTGCCCAGGTGTGGCCAGTCTGTGTTCAGGCTTGCGTGCCACTGTAATGTGTTATTATGAGAATGTCTCCATAACTCTCATGTACATATATATCATCATCCTTCTTAAACTTGACACCTCTTATTTATAGCCAGCAACTCAAGAATTATTTGACCATGATGCTCCTTTTAAAATTATAATGGATTGATGGAGCATCAAATGCTCATAAATTAAAATTCATGATAGGATTAAAGTAAAATGTTCTTGCAGGTGAAATAACTGTGGCAAGAAACAATGAACATGTGACTATTCTGTTTAATATAGAATAAAATATAATATCACAAATATGTTAGAATTATAAGGCATAAGATCCATAACAGAGACCAGAGATCATTAATAGGGTGGTATACCAGTCTAGGGTGAGCTGGTAAGTGTGTCTCAAGCATTAATTTGCAGATTAATAGTATTGATGAATTGGGTATAGCCTTTCATGTTCCTTTTGATCTTGAGAATGGTGCCCCATTTCCCAAATCAGTTACGTGTTTTTATTCTGATACACTTACATGCGTGTGTGCATGCATATTAGAGAAACTTTGGAGAAAAAAATGAATGTTATCTTTAGAATACCTATACACTACAGAGAGCACTAGTACCAAGAAATGCAGTTTGGGAAATACTGAATTAGGGCATGTACCGTTGCAAAGGGAAATACATTCAAACTAAGTCACACAACAAAGAACTTTAAGGAAAGAATATAAGAACATTTCACACGAACCAGAAACGACAGCATCACAACTAGCACATAGTAGGTCCTTGCTAGGTTTAGTTGTTGAGATGGTGAATGCATTTCCCTGTAGACACCTGGAAATCAAAATACCAAGCTGCCTAAGGTTTCAGATTTAGTCTGTCTCAGGAGAGAAATGAAGAAATGAACTCCAAGTTTCTGGGTGGAATGTGGTTCTATGTATTAGGCTAACAAATGGGAATAGCATTTGGAAGATTATTCAAAAACCCAGAAGAGTAAGATAGTTAAAGTGAACAATTATCTCTGTGGTTTTTGAATGCAGACACACACAATGGCTGCCAGCAGTGCACTGTTTTTCATTTAGCCACTACTGTTTAAATTCCAAGTGGAAAGGAAGACTTCAGTCAGTAGAAGTATGTACTGGTGAATAATTCAGGAATGATAAAGTTGTTTTTTAAAAAAAAAAACACTGAGTTTTTCTCTTTAAAAGGACGAATTTTTTTCTCTGAATATATATAATCATTCTAAAAATACCTAGTGAAAATCTCTTGCATCTCAAATCTACCACTCCCAGAATTAATCACTAGTAGTCATTCAATGTATATATATACATACATTCTGTGGGCAGATTTAGTATTGATGGGCTAATACCATACAATTATTCTATAATCTGCTTTTTTCACTTGACGTATTATTGACCCCATATCAATAAACAGATATGGCTGCAAAATTTTCCATCCTACAGATGGACTATAATTTTTTTGACCACAGCCTTTTCACGGACATCACCTTTCCTCCTGAATTGTTGCTATTATAAATATCTGCACAATAAGTTGCAATCATATACATTTACCTCCTTGTATTCTTGGGTAGTTCTTAAAAGTGGAGTTTCTGGATTGGTATCCAATTAGTTTGTGCCCAAGTCTGTGTGGCAGGCAGAACGATGTGCACCCCCTCCCCAAAGATGTTTATATCCTAATTCCCAGAACCTGTAAAAATGTTAGGTTACGTGGCAAGGAGGAATTAAGGTTGCAGATGAAATTGAGGTTGCTAATTAGATAAATGTTTAAAAGTGGAGATTATCCTGGATTCTTTGGATGGGTCCAACATAATCGGGAAGCAAAAGAGAAAGTCAGAAGATGTGAGCACAGAAGGAAGGCACAGAGAGATGCCACTTTGTTGGCTTTAAAGATGAAGGAAGAAAGGGCTTCCCTGGTGGCGCAGTGGTTGACAGTCCGCCTGCCGATGCAGGGGACGCGGGTTCGTGCCCCGGTCCGGGAAGATCCCACATGCCGCGGAGCGGCTGGGCCTGTGAGCCATGGCCGCTGAGCCTGCACGTCCGGAGCCTGTGCTCCGCAATGGGAGAGGCTGCAGCAGTGAGAGGCCCGCCTACCGCAGAAAAAAAAAAAAAAAAAAAAAGATGAAGGAAGAAATGAATGAATAAATGAAAGGAAGAAAGATGAAGTAAGAGACCATGAGCCAAGGAATGTGGGCAGCCTGTAGCTGGAAAGGGCAAGGACATGGATTCTCCCCTAGAGCTTCCAGAAAGGAGCACAGCTCCGCCAACATCCTGGTTTTTAGCCCAGGGAGACTGATTTCAGACCTCTAACCTACAGAACTGTAAGGCAATAAATTTGTGTTGTGATTTGTTACAGCAACAATAGAAAGCTAATACAATCTTCTCCCTGATTAACCGAGTCAGAGTCAGCATCATTTCTCGACTGGTTTTTTTTTTTTTTCCGCTTTAGGGTGAAAGGATGGCTTCAGGGATCTCATGATACAATGGACTGTGGGCCTCCTCAAAAGGGGCCTTAAGTATCGTAAAGGGATGAGATTTCGGAGGCTCATAAATATGATTTTCCAAATCTCACACAGAGAGTTGACGGTGACAGTTATAACCCACGTCTCTGGGTTTCAGCCCATTGCCTTTTCCCCCACCATGTCTCCCCAGGCCCCAGCTGTGGCAGACGCCAGATGGCTTTGCTGAACTGCCAGTAATAACTCCCTTGGTCCTTACCTTCGTGTACTAGAAGCTGTAAAAGCCTCTGCACTACCTTGCATGTGACATGATGTGGCTCTGTTCTGGCCAGTGAATGGAAGTCAGCCACCACACCTTCCTTCCTCATTTTTCCTACCTTGATTAAAGACACAAAGGCTAGATCTCCAACATCCATCTTGCAATAATTAGGGAAAGACCACGAGAATATCAGACATGCTGGCCCCGACATCACTGGGTCCCTGGGACAGATATCTTTACGTGAGAAAAATAAATTCCTCCTTGCTTAAGCTACTGTTAATTATTTGTCCGATGATTTGCATTCCTACCAGATAGATGCCCTTTCTATTCTTTACTCATACCCTACCCTCTTCTTCTCTTCCAATCTAATCCTATCCATTCTCCGTCAACCTCCCTCACGAAGCTTCCTTTGCATTAAGGCTCGTGAAAATTTCCACCTTCTCCCAACCTCTCCAGCACCATTTAAGCTTGCTATTTTATGTTGTGTATTTTTCTGACTGCCTCATGTGTCTCATCCTTGGCCGCTCTCTAGAGCAGTGCTGTCTAATGGAACTTTCTGCCATGAGGGGAATTTCTGTATCTGTGCAGTCCAATACGGTAGTCACTAGCCCCATGTGGTCATTGGGTACTTGCAATGTGGCTAGCGCGACTGAGAAACTAAAATTTCATTTAATTTCATTTTAAATAGTTACATGTGGCAAGTGGATGTGATATTGCTTAGGCCAGCCCTCGAGTGACAGTTCCTTAAAAGAAACAATGATGATTCGTACACTTGTTTGCTCTAGCAGAGGAATAGACAACAAGTACATAGTAAATCATTCTTAGATGACCTTTAATTATTCCACATCACCCACAGCTGAAGGGTGAATCAATATGGTCAAATATTCCCATTTTTCAGGAAAATCTGGAATTCAGGATGCTTGGCTGAAAACATAAGATTTTTTAATGTTGGTAATTCAAAACTTCAGAGAAAACAGCTCCGGGTCGCGCACCCAAAAGACATATGTTGGTCGCGCACCCAAAAGACATATGTTGGCCACCAGAGGCCCACTAGTTTGAGGCCTCTGTCCCATAAGATACATTGCAGATTTTGCCCAACATGGGCGAACTGCTGCCAGCCCAGGCTGGACTTCTGCTGTTACTCTCCAGTGGCTCTAGCGTGCCTGCCGTAACCCAGCCCCAAACACGTCCCGCACTCGTATTCCTTGATGCCTTTGCTTCTGCCATTCTCAGTGCTTCTACAACACCCTCGCTTATGCATACCTCAATACGCTTGTCTTCATAGGAAAATCCCATTTATTACTCAGGGTTCAGCTCAGTCATCTTTCCTTCTATAAAGTCTTTTCTGAATCTGCACAAAACCAGAAGTCTAACATAACCCATAGCACAGACAGCTGCTATTTGATTTCGTCTGTATTAGAGTTAGTTGCTTATCAAGCAGCTTTAGTAATAATTACTGCCAGTTTCCAAGCACTGTGCTAGGTGACTTGCATAACTAACTGTGCTAAGGGGTCTGCATAACTTACTACCTGTTCTCCCCAGGGTTAATGAAATCTCAGTTGCTACTTCCTTCTCTGCAAAGAATAGGTAATGTTAGTAACTACCTCCTGAGCTGGTGAAGAATAAAAGAGATAATGCATGTCCAGTGCCTAGTACAGTGTCTGGAGCACAGTAACCTCTCAGTTTGTCCTCTTGGTCATCTCTTACCCTGGATATAGAGTATGCCTATATGGTCATGTGATCTGACTTAAGTTAGTTGGATGGTCTGACTTAAGATTTAAGATCCAAATTTGGTGGAAAATCCATGCAACTATTTTAACCTGAAATAGCAAGTAGATAAAACCATGTTGTTGATACAGAATGTCCAAAGCCACAGGGGTGTTAAAGCAGGGATTTAAACTCAGGTCTGTTTGAAATCGAAGCCCGACAGTGGTAAAGCCCGGGAGATGGGCTGATCACATATTTCCCAGGCTGGGAAAGCGACTAAAACCAGTCATGGCTACGGGACTTAGCAAGGGTTACGCTGCCAGAGCAGGAACCCGAGTCCAGGTGTCCTGACTCCATGGCCTTCTTCCATTCTAGCCAGAGGCTTCTCCCTGCCTAAAAAGCAGTTTACATTCAAGACCATCCTAAAAGAGAGATGGAGCTTCTGGGCGGCCTTTGTATTTCCTTAAGACACAGTCGTTGGAATAGCAGCCTGGAGCAGACCGGAGGATCATCCTGCAAGGCACTCAGGCTCTGAAGATGCCACAGGGCATGGCTGCCCTCCATGACAGCCAGCCCAAAGGGGAAGGGGCACAGGCCTGAATTCAAAGATGATAAGCAGACCTCTTAGGAGACTCAGCGCGGCTCTTCTTTGTTTCTTCTTCGGCCTTTGAAAAACCTGGAATATCTAGAAAGATCTGTTTCATGCCAAAAAGAGCAGGCCCTCTGCCTCCCAAAAAGAATAGCTTCATTTCTTAGAAGAATAGCATTCATAAGGCTGTGAGGCCTTTGGCTTCCAAGAATTCTTGAGTGGTAGAAAGTCACAATAAATCCTTTCTTATTTCCTTGGGGGGAGGGGAAATGGATTTATTTTTTTATTGCGGTAAGAATGCTTAACACGAGATCTAGTCTCTTAAATTTTAAGTGCACAGGACAGCATTGTTAATACAGGCTCAATATTGTAATGCTGCACATCTGTAGAACTGATTCACCTTGTATGACGGAAACTTTATTCCCCTTGAGAAGCAACTTCTCATTCCCCCCTCCTCGTAATCCCTGGCAACCACCTTTCTATTCTGTTTTGGAGTCTGACTATTTTAGATACTTCATATAAGTGGAATTATGCGGTATTTGTCTTTCTGTGACTGGGTAGTTTTTCTTAGCATAATATCCTCCAATTCCATCCAGGTTGTCACATACAGCAGGATTTCTTTCTTTTCTAAGGCTAATGATATTCCATCATGTGTATATACCAAATTTTTTTACCCGGTCATCTGTCAATGGACATTTAGGTTGTTTCTGTAGCTTGGTTATTGTGAGTAATGCTACAGTAAATATGGGAGGGCTAATATCTCTTCAAGATCCTGATATCCATTCTTCTGGATATATACCCAGGGATGGGAGTGCTGGATGATATGGTAGTACTGTTTTCAACTCGAGGAAGCTAGATACTGCTTTTCCTAGTGAGCACAACATTTTACATTCCCACCAACCGTGTACAAGAGTTCCAGTTCCTCTACACTTACTACCTTTCGTTTTTTGATAATTGCCATCCTAACAGGTGTGAGATGATATCTCATTGAGGTTTTGGTTTGCGTTTCCCTGTTGATTAGTGATGTTGAACATCTTTTCATCTATGTGTTGGCCATTGGTATGCTTCTTTAGAGAGATGCCTAGTCAAGTCCTTTGCCAATATTCTAAAATGAGTTGCTGTTATGCTATTGAATTATGAGAGTTTCTTTTTTTCTTGGATATTAACCCCTTACCAAATATGTGACTAGCAAGTATTTTCTCCCTTTCCATAAGTTCCATTTTCACTCCATTGACTGTTTCCTTTGCTATGTAGAAGGTTTACAGTTTGATGTAGTCCCATTTGCCTATTTTTGCTTTTGTTGCCTGTGCTCTTGGTATCATATCCAGAAAAATCATTGCCTAGGTTGTCATCATGAAGCTTGCCCCCACGTTTTCTTGTAAGAATTTTATCAAAAATTAAAACACAAAACTTGCAGGCTACAGCAAAAGCAGTACTAAGAGAAAAGGGATAAATACCTCCATTAAAAAAAGAAAGATCTTAATTTTACACCTGTAGAAACTAGAAAAAGGAGAACAAACTAATCCCACAGTTAGTAGAAGGAAAGAAATGATGAAGATTGGAACAAAAATAGAGAATAGAAAAACAGGAAAATCAACAAAAGTAAGAGTTGGTTTTTGAGAGAGAAAATTGAAGTGCTTAGTGTAACTAATGAAGGAAAATGAAGACTCAAAATGAAAATTGAATTGAGACATTACAACTGATGCCACAGAAATAAGGATCACAAGGATCTGCCATGAACAATTACACACCAACAAATTTGTTAACCTAGTAGAAATGGATAGATTCCTAGAGACATACACCCTGCTGAGACTGAATTATAAAGAAATGGAAAATCTGAACAGACCAATGACAAGTAAGAGGACTGACTCAGTAATCAAAAACCTGCCAATAAAGAAAAGCCCAGGACAAGATGGTTTCACTGGTGAATTCTACCAAACATTTAAAGAAGACTAGGAGAGAATACAGATACTCCTGACCACAGCCCCAGAGTGATGTTCACATATGTGCCAGCCCGTCTTCCCTTCCTGGAGGATGAGCCATGTGTCTACATTCCTGCTTACCCAGCATCCAGCAGAGCACCAGGTGAACATACAGGAACTAGAAGATACACAGTGCTCGGCGAGTGTTGAGTGAATGAACAACCCATTCCACCGGAAGGAGTTAAAGGAGTCTTGTCCCTAATAGCAGCACCCTTCCTCTTTCATCTTTAATTTTACACCATCCACCAAAGGCCCAGAGGACGCTGAGCATAATCACAACACCACTTCAATAATTTTGTCATTTCCAGGGAAGACCATTTATACCCAGTTTCAGCCTCAGTGCCCTGGACTTTGTCTGCAGTGTAGGGTTCTCACGATGACAGCTCCTACAGAAGAGGGCTGGGTGCTTTGGTGCAGGGCCTCCATGGTTAACCGCTGGGGGGGTGACCCCAGCAGCCCCTGCTCAGAGGTCCACATTGCTGTTCAGTGTTCTGCCTAGAGAGATGAAAAAGTAACCACAGTCCCCAGGAGCAGAAAGCTCAAAGTCTGAAAAAATCTCTGCTTTGAGAAACAGACACCTGACAGGAGCTGCGAAGTCGGCAAATCTAATTTTAGACTACCTAGGGAAAAAAAAAAATAGGATCCCAAATTCAGCTATAATGGCTTTGAGGAGAATTCAGAGGGCCTGGCGAGCACATATGTACATGTGAGCTGTGATTAGGAAGGCAGCTCCTTCCGAGAGCAGCCCAGACCTTGTGGGGCCTCTCTTAACCTTCACTGGGAATCATAGCAAACCAGAACTAAAGGAAATTTGGACTGTCACATCTACCCATCTCATTTCACACCTGAGCAAGCCAAGGACCGGAAAGAAACCACTTTGCAGAGAGACACCCTTAGGCATGGACATTTGCCTATCAGCTAATGGGTACATTTGTTCCCCCTAAAGCAACAGGTTGCATGAATCTGCTTCTCTGGCCTTGGGTGACCTAGGAACTTGAACTCTACAAATCTACTGAATGGCCTGACATTCAAACAGTCTGATCAACTTTCCCAGGGAAGAATCGCTCCACACGAAGTGCTGAAATTCCTTATAGTATCTCTCATCAAGCTTTCTTGATCAGCCAGCATTAGTTTAAAAAGCATATTAACTCATCCATGAATTTTCATCTAGACTCTGTGCTTGGAGGTAGCAGATACCTTTCAGCTTACACATTCAACTTGTGGTGATACCCTTTCTCTGAGAAATACTCCTCTCCATACCCCCAGAGGACTTCTGCACACCCACTCCTATGCATATTTGTATCATTTGACTGTTTCGCTGCTCACGGTTGATTGGACCATGGATAATACCTAACTCAAGCTGAGCCAGTCAGATCCTCCTTTCTGTGGATTGTGAAACCTCAGAGATTTAAGCAATTAGCCAGTCATCTGAGCTGGTCTCTTAAATGGAGAAAGTATAATCTGGAGACCTGTGAGGAAGGCTTAGCTATGAACATGAAAAGCAAAGAAAGCCAGTGGAAGGGAGAATGATAAGAGAGGAAGAGAATGATAATAAGAGTGAGGGGGGGGGAAGGGAGCAAGAAAGGAAGAAACAGAGTGATGGAAGGAGACAGAGCCAGAGGCAAAGACACAGAGGGCAAAGGGCTGGGTGTGAGAGATTAAGATATTAAAAACTACCTCTGCCGATGCAGGGGACACGGGGTCGTGCCCCGGTCCGGGAGGATCCCACGTGCCGCGGAGCGGCTGGGCCCGTGAGCCATGGCCGCTGAGCCTGTGCATCCGGAGCCTGTGCGTCTGGAGCCTGCGCTCCGCAACGGGAGAGGCCACAACAGTGAGAGGCCTGCATACTGAAAAACAAAAAACAAAAAAAAAACTACCTGTTTCAAATGTCTTTTTCAAGTCATTTAAGAGGCCCAGGTGCTCTGGAGTTCCATGTTCTCACAACGTTAACACAATGTTCGCTCAATAATTCCCCCTTCTATAATTTGAGCTTTTGTTGTTTTCTGTTCATTGCAACGAGGAGTTTTAACTCTAAACAGCTTGGCACTCATTCAAACAGCAGTGCTGGTGAAAAAGCAAAAAGAAAAAGAGTACAAGCCAAAAAGTGACACATGATAGATTATGACATATTTGGAGACTACTTAGGCTGCTTCTTATCCATTCAAACACTACCTAATTATCTTAGGTTAATAAAAACCTTCACCATCAAAAGCAGTTTAATTCAGCTCTGCCACTGGGAATGTCAATTAAAAATTCTTTTGCTAGAACCATATGATGGATTGAGCAAGTTAATGTATCCAAGTTTAAAGAAAATAGAAGGGAGATGGCTAAAGAGAACCGTGTGCTTAGTTAACATACTAGAGCCCAGCCACAGGTGCTGAAGGCTTCTTTGAGAAAGTACCTTTGGAAACCAAAGTGGGAAGTAGGGGAAGTCAGTGGGTACCAGGAAGGTGGGGGCTGATGAATGGGGATTAACCCATTGTGTCGTCGCTGTGTGTCGTGTATGCCGTCATCTGGCCACGCTGTATACTATTTACAGTCACTCCCTAGGACTCAACCTTTGCATCCTCAATGCCTAAACACATCGTGCAGTTATGCAGTTTCATGCATCCATCTGTCTGTTTCTACCTTGCCTTTTCTCCACGATGCTCGTAACTTATTCCTCCATAGATTAACCCTGGTGCACCTTCCAAGGGTCTGCTTGAAACATTGCCCCCTCTGGTGCCTTCACCAGCCCACCCTGGAAAAACTGGGTCACCTCTTCATCTGTTACCTCCATTTCATTCAGCATTTGATGTCTATCATCTGCCACAGTTCTAAATGATGGGAACAGAGCAAGAAGCAAAACCCTTGCTTCACTGGCGCCTATATTCTACTTTGGGAGACAGTAGGCACATAAGCAAATAAATATATATTTTTCGGTATTGATGAATACTATGAAAAAAGCTGTGTAAGGTAGTGATTGGTGGGGAAAGGAATGGGATCTTTTTTAACATCTTTATTGGAGTATAACTGGTTTACAGTGGTGTGTTAGTTTCTGCTGTATAACAAAGTGAATCAGCTATATGTATGCATACATCCCCATATCCCCTCCCTCTTGCGTCTCTCTCTCTCTCTCTCGCCCTCTCTCTCCCAGCCCTATCTTTTTTAACATCTTTATTGGAGTATAACTGGTTTACAGTGGTGTGTTAGTTTCTGCTGTATAACAAAGTGAATCAGCTATATGTATGCATACATCCCCATATCCCCTCCCTCTTGCGTCTCTCTCTCTCTCTCTCTCGTCCTCTCTATCCCAGCCCTCTAGGTGGTCACAAAGCACTGAGCTGATCTCCCTGTGCTATGCGGCTGCTTCACACTAGCTATCGGTTTTACATTTGGTAGTATATATATATCCATGCCACTCTCTCACTTCGTCCCAGCTTACCCTACCTCCTCCCTGTGTCCTAAGTCCATAAGGAATGGGATCTTATTCTAGTAATTTTCGTATGTTAGATCTAGCTGTCTCTGTGGCTGTTCTACCAACTATGAGCTCTGAGAAGATCTTTGCCTGGGAAGTAGCATGTGCTCAGTAAATTCATAATAAAATTAGGACACATCAAGGCCACAAATTCAGTGTTTCACAATGACTGCTGTTCCAGGTTTTACAGACAGTAAGTGAGCTAGAGAGTTAACCGATTTCTCAGTGAATGACTAAAAATTATTTTGTTCCCTGAAAAATGTATCATATTTCTCTCTGATTTCACCCAGGAATGTAATTAACTGGAAAGCTCTCAGTAGTGGTACCAAACATCAATATTCCATTTCTCAGTTTCATAAATAGCTGTGTAGACTTGGCCCCATGTTCCACTTTCACTGGCTTCAATTATTTAATGCCATGCTTTCCCGTCCCAAACCTGCTGTTTATTATCTATGTGTCTCGCGTTCGTTTTTCAACCACCAACCCAGCTAGGTTGTAACTTTCAGTTCCAGTACACTGGGGTTTGTTGTCTGACTTCCATTCCAAATTCTGGTTGATTTGGCTATGGGGAATCTTGAGGGGCTGAACAACTTGGCTGGAATAGGATGCGTTTTGTTGAGCAAGAATATCCAACTCATTTCTGATTACAGGCATGAGGATGGAAGTATAGATAATGCTTAGTAAGTTAGAGCATAGCATTAAAGAAGGCAGAGTCCGAGATTTGGAAGGCAGCAAAGGGCATAGGCTTTGGGACCATCTAGACCCTGGTTTGAATTTCTATTCTGCAACTTATTATTAAGGTGTTCTTGGACAAACCAATCCAGGTTCCTCCTCTCAAAATGAGGAAAATAATACCTCCTTTTCAGTGTTGCTGCAACAAGCAAATATAGTGTCTGCAAAACACCTAGTGGACTATCTCACACATAATATGCACCTATAAAATTATTAATAGACCTCGATCAAAGTGGACAATAATGTTAGAAGGAAATCTGCATTCTATACAGTCTCCCTCAAGATCGTATTTCAAAACTGTGTCCAGTCATAGACAGCATAGTATACTCGTACACTCTTGGTATCAAAGTAGAGAGAAGTATTCAAGAACACACTGCAGGACCACAGAGCCTAGGGACAAATTACTTAGCCTTGCCGTGAGTTCCTGTCTCCTCATCTATAAAATGGAAATAGTCATGGTACCTGTTTCATAGGATTATTGTGAGGTTGAGTGAATACATTCATGTTACTAAGCACAGGAATCGGGAACACCAACTGCTAGTTGCAGTGACACCAGGATCAGAAGTAGGACCTTAGACAAAGTTACTTAGCTCCCCTGTGCCTTCAGGTTTCCTGTGGGAAATTAAGGAACTGAAACTCAAGGATTGTGATGCTGCTTGAGATGAAGCTAGGTTTATTGCATCCCTCGGTTTAGCACTGTTAGAGAAATCTTCAGTGACCCATGCGTTCTCTGTTGAAATGACCTGACCCCTTTGTACTACTCAAAATTTCCTGGGTAGGTAATGTCCTCATCTCAGCTAGGTGGACAGTTATTTAAAGGCAGAGACAGTACTCATTTTGTATTCCTTCTAATGCCAGATTGTGAAAAAACTTGATTTTTATCTGCTTCATCTAAATAGGACAATATTTACTTTTTGAACAGAAAGAGACAGATAGAAAGAAGTATTGACAGAAGTGAAATCTTGTCACTGTGGAAGAATTACTCAGAGACCATCGCACAATCCCAGATTCACAATGTAAAAAGCTTTGTACAGACTTACCATCTTCCAACATGGAAAGCTCAGGATTCCTAGGATGAACCTATACCACAAGTAAACCTCATTTTAATATTTTTTTTAAAACATCTTAATATTTTAACATTTTAAATCTTTCTCTGATCATTTAAAAAAATCTTTTTTGGAACCCTTACTAAAACAATGTTATAAACCCACCATTTGTTTAATTATAAAGGGCTAGCTCAAGTCATAGAATTAAGCCACTGACAAATTTAACATTCTATTTTTAAATTTATGCTAAACGTCTGACAATGCACCTTCTTTTTTATAGACTTTTCACTTTTTTGTTGATGTCAACAGGCCTAGCCCTTTTACTAAGACACTCTTTTATTAATTTCTTCTCAATTGTTATTCCCTACACTAGTAGGAGGCATAAAGAGAAAGCTCCATTGCTGTGTGGATGTTGGGAAGCTAACTAGACTCGCTCATTAACCAAGAGATTCACCCTACATTAGTAGAGTTCTTCAGTGGCAAGCAACAGAAATCAGTTCTGCCAACATGGAATTTCCTTAGAAGGATGAGGAGATCACAGAGTAAGAAGGAAAACCTGTGAATCAAGTGGTTGAGACAGAGACCTAATGCCCCACAAATCCTAAAATATTTGCTAGCTGGCCTTTTACAGAAAAAGTTTTGGTGATTCCCTACTCCAAATAATGGAAATGGATGGACAGTATTTTCAGGATCTCACGACGGGGCTAGATCTTCCTCAATCACTTCCCATCCTTATATCTCTTATTTCAAGTTTCAAATTCCTAGGAGAGAGAGTCTGGCTGATTGAACTTGGGTCACATGCCCAGACCCTTCTCAGCGTTCCTTGACTGACATTCCCATTATAGCAGTATCCAACACAGAGAGACACAGTGCCTCAAAGTAAACCCAAGAGCTCTTACTGAAGGATGGAGAATAGGTGCCAGGCAGGCAAAAACAACAGATGTACAGTACACACACTCCCACACAGCAGCCTTGTTGCAACTCAGACTCGTGCTTCAGTAAAAATGAAAATATATGCACACATGCTACAAGTCAGGGAGCTTCAGGTTGTTCACAAGTAGTCAAAAACAGAAATGGTAACTTTGAATTCCAAGGGTCTAATATATATTCCATTTCTCCTAGTCCCAAAGGCATTAGAAATAGCTCCTAAGGGTAAAACCGAACAGCACTGAATAGGCCTGACACTGATAAACAAATCATGTCACCTCCCAAGAATCAGTTTCCCCAACCTTCCCTGCCTACCTAGCAAAGGTGGGGTAAGGTTCAGAGTCAGGTATGGAATGGGTGCTCCCTAATTATTTGTAAAGTGGTTGAGGATCTCATATGAATAAAGGGCATTATGTATGGAAAATTATTAGAAGAAGTAAGGCAAGATTAAAAATCCAAAGCAAGCCATTTATAGTAGCGTTTGACTATCTCTAAATGCAGTATGCTACACTTCACACATTCTTTGCTTGTCAATCATTTCTTTCTATAGCCTGTAAGTATCAAGACTTTTCTCTCCCTCCCCCACACCCCAAACCTATCCTCATCTCTCATGGGTGTGTCCCACCAGGGTAACATGGTAAACTTGGACACCAATCCAATTTGTAGGATACAAGGAAATAATAACTGACTTCAAGATACCTACTGCCTTCTTGGGAGTAGACAATGCCTCAAGCTCAGTTCACTGGAAGAAGTTTTCACAAAACTTTGCACAGACTGGACTCCTGAATAGCACAACCTTCAAGATGCCCACTCAGGTCAGCCTCACTTCTATCACCATAGCAACCTACTTTCTCATTATTCAGTGATGGTTGTTAATCTGATTTTCTATTCCTCACCAGAGCTTCTAAGACCCTGGTATGTGCAGCCCCAAGACTAATCAGTGCTTTAGATCCATCTAGTAATAGTAACAACCATAAATCCCTAACATTGTACCAAGCATTATGTTAAGACTATCTATATATTTCATTTACTTGATACAAGGTATTTAGTTTTCCCGTTTGTTAAATGGTGCTAAGACCAAGAAATATGTGACAAGCTGAAGGTCATATAGCTTGTAAGTGCTGGCACTCGTATTCAAGTCTAGAATGTCACACAGGAGTTCTGTCGGGGAAGTGTTTCATCATTTATGTCATCAGCAGTGTCAAAGAAAAGGAGAACACTAATGTTATGTAGATTAGGAAAAAATAAATATGGAAAGCAATAAAGTATTCCAATTGAAATCAGTTTCCTTTACCTTAGTCATAAAATAAGAAAACACCAACTATAGTTAGAGAAATCCAGAAAGTTATAATTATGTAGCACTCTGATATGTAGACTGAACAGGCCAGGGTGAAGTACGTTTGACATCTGTGTTGCATGCCTCCGCTTTACGCTAGGTGTTCAGTAGAACTGACCCTAGGCCTGGACTACTGGTAACTACTATTTATCACTTCTTAACACAGTGTTTTTGGGTTCTGAAAAAAGGAAGGAAGGAAGAAAGAAAGAAAGAAAGGTAGTAGAAGGTCTGCCAGTTGACTCCTTCATAAACAAGGTGACTTCATCTGTCTGAAAACTGCCCTACCCTCTGGTCAATGGTGTATGGATAGAACTGGTAAATTGAAGAGGGATATTCCGGAGGAAATGAGAAAGGCTTGATCCTGGCCTGAAAAGAAAACCACCTACGCAGCCAGTCACAGGCATGGCGTGATTAAGCTTGGCAGCAGAGCGATGGCCTGGGTTGGTAGCTTTTCACCCAGTCTATGCCAGAGGGCATTTAGCAGCGTGGGTCTGCATTCTCAGGACTTTCATTTTTCTCCAGCCCATATCTTGATTCTCTAGCCAACTGCCTTCTTGATAGCTCCATCTGAATGTCAGTTTCAACATGTCACAACAGTATATTTTTATTTCCCTTACAAACTTGTTCCACTTTCCTCATTTCTGTACTCAGCAGAACCACCCTTCTGATTGCTCAAGCCAGAAATCTTGGAATCCTTCCTAATTATAATTATTCTATCAATGAATCCTGTCAGTTTCACCTCCAGCATATATCTTGAGTTCATCAAATCCCCACTATTTCTACTGCTTCTTCCTGAATTAAGCTACCGTCTTCACCTTTCTGGTCCTCTGCAGTAGCTTCCTCTTTCCATTTTTGACTCTTAACGACCCATTGGCAAAAGAGACCTTTATAAAGCATAACATCTGATCCCTTCATTCTCCTGCCTAAATGCCTTCAGTCACTTTCCATGGCTCAGAATCAAAGCCAACATGGTCTACATGTTGTTGTTTTTTTATCTCGTGTGCCTGCCCTCTCTCTCTTCCTCAGGCTCCTCTAGGCATACTTGTCTTCCTTGAGTTGCTTTTTGCTTGGGACCTGCCTGTGTACCCCTTTATCTGCTGGTCTGACTCCATCCCACCCTCCAGGCTCAATTTCCCATACCAGAAATGCTTACCGATTCAGCTCTTCCTGTTTGTTTCTCTCACGATGTCCTATTCCTCTCCTTTCTAGCGCTTATTACAGAGATGTTAACTGTTTGCTTACTTGTTTAATATATGTCTCCCCCGTCAGGCTGCCAGCTCCAACTGTTTGCCTACTTGTTTAATATATGTCTCCCCTGTCAGGCTTCCAGCTCCACAAAGATGGGGGCCACCTCAACTGTCTGATTTACCACTAATCTCCAGCCCTGAACACAGTGCCTAACACATTCTAGACACTCAATAAATATTAAATGAGTAAATGATGAAAGACCAAATCTACTTTTGATTTTTCACGGTTTCTATTGTCTCACTTATGGTTTCACCAATTTGTTTCCTCCCATCTGCTTAGAGATTTATAGTTTGTAAAGCCCTTTCATTGTCTTTCTCTTACCTGTGAAGAAAGCAGAAAAGATGAGCTTATCCTTTTGATACAACTGGAAAAAAATAAGGTTTGGTTTGTTTAAGGAACTTGCTTAAGGCCTAAGAACAGCAAGCATGTGGCAGAACCAAAACTGGAACCCAAGATTTCGGACCTTTCCTTTAGTTCTCTTAAGCTGCATTAAATGCCTTGACTTGTCTCTCCTAAGGGGTAAATGTTATCAACACAGAATTAAAAATACAATGAAACACAGAAAAGGATATTCAAATAGAGATAGGAAAAAGCAGGAGTCCTATTTAGTCTCATTTGCATTGTTTGTCTTTTCAGGTAACAAGCAAATAAGGCTCATTTATGCATTCTGCTCTAAGCAAAGCTAGACAGAAAAGCCTACCTCTCGAATTCAGAATTGAAAACTCTTTTCAGGTTTTATGAAGATATATTACAAGCGAGACATTATCGTGGGTAATAAAGCTAGCCTCATTGACTGCAGCAATGATGAAAAGTAATTAAAAACTGTGGCCATACTAGATTTTAATTATTGTAATAGACATGGCTAAAATGCAGGTATATGCATTCACTATTCTCTGAGAGTTCCATATTCTTGAAAGCATTAATGTGCAAAAGTATATCCCGAGACAGAATGGCTATGTATAATGGATTATTTTAAACATGGACATTATTTTAAATTTTGGCCGAGGACAGTTAATATGTTCAGAAATATCATCCAGGTCATTTTTTATTTAACATCTTTATTGGAGTATAATTGCTTTACAATGGTGTGTTAGTTTCTGCTGTATAACAAAGTGAATCAGCTATATGCATACATATATCCCCATATCCCCTCCCTCTTGCATCTCCCTCCCACCCTCCCTATCCCACCCCTCTAGGTGGACGCAAGGCACCGAGCTGACCTCCCTGTGCTATGCGGCTGCTTCCAACTAGCTATCTCTTTTACATTTGGTAGTGTATATATAGGTCATCTTTAACGAAAAGTTTCCATTATCATAGAGTCACATTAATCCCCTTCTTCCTCCATTAGCTTTCTACAAAAGCAACTTATCCCTTTCCTATTTGTAGAAAAGAACATCAGCACTGTGTCCGAGCATGGCTCTTCAAATATCATTAATTGAGCCATTTATTTTTAATCTTTGAAATTAACATCATGTGTGCAAAACAACGTGCCTCCTCCCCAGTCCCCCTTCTTGACTTTTCCAAGGATAATCTAATCCACAGAAATATTTTAGTTCCAAAATATATGAATGGAATTATCTGGTTTAGTTACCCGAAATGATTGAATTATCAAATGTAGATTGTCTGTAAAGACGGATGCCAACAATTTCTCCCAGGCTTGTGCTGTCAATCCTTCCCTTGGAACCTATTCTCTCTCCTTGAATCTGAGCTGGGCCTGCAAGTTGCTTTAACCGAGAGAAGGTAACAGAAGTGTCATGGTGAATTCCGAACAACGAGGCCTTAAGACTATTAGCAGCTTTCGGTTTTGTCCTTTAAGGATCTAGGACCCATGTCAAGGAGCTCAGGTGATGCTACTAATGATGCCTGGAGAGAGAGCAGTCCAGCCAGCCCCAGCCATTGCTGCCAACCCGGCTGAGATGCCAGACACATGAGTGAATCTTAGACGTTCTAGTTCTCGCTGGATTCTCAGCTCAAGGAAGCCACATGTGTGACCTCAGCCAACACCCCATAAGATAGGGACAAGCTGTACCCACTTGCTGTGCTCTAGCTTCAGAATCATAAAAAACAGGAATAGTTATTGTTTTAAGCCACCATACTTAGGGGTGGGTTTTTTTAGCCATCTGAAACACCAAGATAATCACACTTATCTCTGTTCCATGTAGACAGAAGCTGAGTTGGTCAGTTCAATACACATTTATTGAACAACTACTATGAGTGCTGGGGATACAACAATGACTAATCCATGGTTCTAATCTTTAAGTAGCTTCTTGTCTAAAGGAGGATACGGAAGTACATTTGCAGAATTACAAGAGTTTGAAGGGTTAACATGGAGCTGTGCAGTTGAGGACCATGAAGGCCAACCTACTAAATCAGAGAAGGCTGTGGGAGGGAACAGTTGAGCTGAGTCTTGAAAAATAAGTAAGCATTGGGCTTCCCTGATGGCACGGTGGTTGAGAGTCCGCCTGCCGATGCAGGGGACGCGGGTTCGTGCCCC
>NC_041231.1:31039219-31069499 GCF_002837175.3 Physeter macrocephalus
GCCTGCGCGTCCGGGGCCTGTGCTCCGCAGCGGGAGAGGCCACAGCAGTGAGAGGCCCGCGTACTGCAAAAAAAAAAAAAAAAAAAAAAAAAAAAAAGTAAGCATTAACCAGATGTAAAAAGAGATTATAGAAAAAACATTTTAGAAGAGAGTTCTGGGCAGGGGGGATGTTGAGGTAGGGGCACAGTGGAGGGAACGAAAAGGAGTTGGGTATGTGTAGAGTGTGACAGGAAACTGGGAGTGATGGGAGGGAAGCCTGAGGAAGATGCAGAATGTGGTTAACCTGTGTCATAATAAGGGCCTGGTCTATTCAGCATGTGGAATAGACTGGACATTGAACATGAATCAGAACTAATTTTCTAAAGGGAGTCATCAGAATACATACATTAATGGGATCCACATTTATCATTGTAGTAGCCTGGACTCTTAGTTGTAACAGAATCTCAGTTCAAATTGCACTAAGTGAAACAGAATAAATATATTTTTGGACTATGTGGCAGTGAAGGAAACTGAGGCAGCTCACAGATTGGAAGAAGAGCTGGAGAAACCTTGGACTCAAAGAACAGAATGAGAAAACCCAAATCACCAGGACATACTCAACACCCCCAAGATACATTCACTTACTATCTCTTGATCTCCCCAGGGTCAACTACTGAAAACCCTTTAGCTGTTTCTTCTGGTTATTTTCCTATATTTCTAAAAAACAAAAAAAAAATGCCGAAGCTTCTTCTTGAATTCTCAAATTTAGACATTGTCCATCACTTCCTCTTTAAATAGATGATGTTAGTACTATTACATTCCATTACCCTTACCTCTACCCCTTTCAGTATAATTACATCACAATTTTTGATTAACTACACATCAGTGCTTTCACGATTATGACTATGTAAATACTTCTCACTGCTCAGTGAAACAGTGTACCATCATTACATTTAATCTCTTATCCCACTTTTGTCTCACCTGGAGTTAAAATTGCTTTTTATTGCTCTGTTTTATGTACGTCAATGAAATGTCTCCACACCTTGTAATAACTCTTCAAAATACTTTTCAATGACAAAGTTTGAATCTGTTAGTTTCAGTACTTTCTTGAAGACATTTCTCCTTGTGCCCTCAATTCTGCTTTAATTGACACCGCCATCTCTGTAGCATAACTTGAACCCCGGGGTTTCTCTTAGCTAACGTTATGGAAATTCCCTTAACCTGGGTTTGAAGCTCCTCCTCTCTGGATTCCATTCCTTTAGCTTAGTTCATACTTCCATCTCTCCAGAGCAAAGAAAAAAGGTGCATTGAAGGTAATTATTTTGAAATGTGAAAGTCTTAAAAGTGTCCCTCCGCTGTGGTCCCCACATGCTTATACTTGATTGATAGTTTAGAAGGCATAAAATTTGAGGTCCAATAACTTTGCCAGAATTTTGAAACTATTCTTTCATTCTCTCCTAACTTTCCCTAATGCCTTCCTCATTTCCTTTTTTTAAAAAAATGTGAATTGTACCCCCGCCCACTCTGGATAATTTGATGGTCTTATTTTCATCCCTGGTCTTCTGAAATGTCATGACACCTCAGCATAGGTCTGTCTGTTGCCATTGTGATGTGTACCTAGTAGGGTCTTTGAATCTGGAGACTCATGTTTTCCAGTCCTTGAAAATTTCATAACCTTTTTTTCTACTGCCCAAACTTGAGGCAGTGAATTTTATGCTTTAATTGAACACTGTATTGCTTATTGCTTTGCACTGCCCTTTAACTGTCTCAGATGTGTCCATGTTGTCCCCCTACACTGGAAGTTTCCTCACTCTAAGAACTGTGTCACAGCATCTTCTCTGGGCCTCACAGTGGATGGCATATTCTATAGTAAAGATACTTGTTTAATGGAATGATCCTAATTTACTTTAAAAACCTGAATAGACCAATCAGAGGTGCCTAGTTACTTCATCCAACCTTATGTAAACTCTATTTTTTTTTTTAGATTAAAACCTAGGTGTATTTTACTCCAAAGTATGCAGTATTCTTCGATTATTTTTGTAGCAGATGCTGACACTGTATTTCCCTGTCCGTATCCTCTCAGCATTTGCCTCCACACCAAAGGTTACTCTAGTAGGTGGAATAGTGTCCCTTCTAAATTCACGTCCACCTGGAACTTCAGAATGTGACCTTATTTGGAAATAAACTCTTTGCAGATGTAGTTAGGTTAAGGATTGAGATGTGACCATATTAGGTTAGGGTTGGCCCTAAATCCAATGCCCAGTGTCCTTATAGGAGAGGAGAGGACACAGATACAGAAAAGGCAGTTTGACAATGGAGGGAGAGATTGATGTGTCCACAAGCCAAGAAATGCCTAGGATTGCCAGCAACCACCTGAAGCTAGGGGAGAGGAATCGAATGGTTTCTCCCTAAGCTTTCAGAGGGAACCAGTCCTGCCCACACATGGATTTTGGACTTCAGGCCTCCTGAGCTGTGAGAAAATAAATTTGTTGCATTTAACCACTCAGTTTTGTGGTAATTTGTTACAGTAGCCCTAGAAAACATATACAGCTACTTATTGTAAACGTCTGTGACTTTATCCATGAGTTTTTTCTTTTTTTCTGGCCATGGAAACACATTTGGCTCACATGTGAACAAGCCAAATATCCCTGGAAGCTACCCTCAAACAGTGGCAAAATTATACCCTACCCTCCTTTGCAGCTGGGATCCCAAGTCTGAAGCCTCTTTGGTTCATTTCCATCAGGGACCATTCTTTTCATCTTGTGAAGGGTCTTAGAGATAGAGGTCTTGGGACCTGCAGGTACAATTGTTCCTTATACTGACTTTGAAGAACATATTCCTGTTTTCAGTCACTACCTGACTGCCACAATCTGAAAAACCAGGTGCCTTCAATTCCTGAGCTTTCGTGAGGTTCTTCAGTGCAATCTGACAACTGAGTAAATGGTCATTTACCATACCTACGTATCTGCCTTCTGTTTTCGTATGTTGTGGTTTGGGAGTTATATATTTAATCAAAGGTGGTTTAATCCAAGGTGGAGTTTGTATTTCTCTATTCCTTGAAATTCTGGGGGTGATTTTCAAAAGGAGGAAGTTGACTTTACATAAAGTAAGTAAATGGTGAAGCCAACTGATTTATAAGGAGGTAATTTTTACGTTAATTAGAAATAGGGACTTCCTTGGTGGCACAGTGGTTAAGAATCCACCTGCCAATGCAGGGGACATGGCTTTGATCCCTGGTCCGGGAAGATCCCACATGCCGTGGATCTAAGCCCGTGCACCACAACTACTGAGGCTGTGCTCTAGAGCCCGCGAGCCACAACTACTGAGCACGCGTGCCACTACTAAGCCCGCACGCCTAGAGACTGTGCTCCACAGCAAGAGAAGCCACTGCAATGAGAAACCCGCACACCACAACCAAGAGTAGCCCCCGCTCGCCGCAACTTGAGAAAGCCCGTGCGCAGCAATGAAGACCCAACGCAGCCAAAAGAATAAATAAAATTTTTTAAAAAAAAGGAAAGAAACGGAGACTAAAAATGGGAGCAATTTAAATAAAATCTTGTTCCTGTCTTACTACTTTTTGCATATAAACTTATAATCATAAGGTCTTAGAGGGCAGGGAACCCACACACTTCTATTATTTTTCACACTACTCCTAGCTATTTGATAAGTATTATATAAGGTAAATTAAGAATGGATAAAAAACCCACACATGCCTATAATTTTCCTCCAGGTTTAAACATTGCCAGAGCACCATTCACATTGCCACCTTTGCAAACCCAATTTTCCCATTTATTTCTTATCCACGGGGACTTCTGCAATTTGCAAAATGGAAAGCTGACTTCATCTCCGGGTTTCAGAATGAAACTCTGTAACTCTTCAGGAAACAGCCACTGTCTCATATGTTAAGTCCAAACTATTAGTGACTCAATCCTCTATAAAAAGCAATTCACACCTCCCTCCACCCCTCTCAGAGTCCATAAACAAGAAGAGCTTCTGAAAAAGAAAAAATTTCATGACTTCAAGATGATCAGATAAGGAATGGCATGAGTACAGTACATGAGGCCTGATTCCCAAGGGAGAGAAGACAAGCCAGCAGTCATAGAAGGGCAGCCAAAGAGAGGTCCAATAGGGCTTCCCTGGTGGCGCAGTGGTCGAGAGTCCGCCTGCCAATGCAGGGGACACGGGTTCATGCCCCGGTCTGGGAAGATCCCGCATGCCGCGGAGTGGCTGGTCCGCAATGGGAGAGGCCACAGCAGTGAGAGGCCCCAGTACCGCAAAAAAAAAAAAAGAGATGTCCAATAGAGAAAGCAACCTGTGTCACATACATTTGTCAATCACTGAATAAGTGTCCCCTTCTGGAAGAGTCTGAGTCCGTTAAAGGCTCTGAGAAGTCCTGTAGTAAATAAAAACGGCTCAAATTGGTTTAATTAAGGGATTCCAAAATATATTTTAGAATATAACTTATTTTTTTCAAAATGATAATTAACCACTCCAAGACTTGGTTTCCTCTTCTGTAAAATAAAGGTAATCTAGTTCAAAAGAACATTTTAAGTATTTAATAAGGTAGCTTTAAAAATAATATTTAACTGGTGCCTGGTTGATAAAAAGCCTTCAGTAAATTTTAAATGTGGTAGTTTGTTGAATTTTAGTTTAGTTGTGGTAGTTATGGGTTTTATTGTTGTTAATAATAATAATATAATACAGAATATGCCCTGGGAAATGCTATATGAGAAGTATGTCAATATTTGCATACCACAATCAATGAAACTTGGTAAGTGAGCAATCCTGAGACTATTGCAAGTGTCCCACAGGATCGAAGGTTTCAATATGTCCCGTGAAGTCCTCTGATTTAATGGTTTAAGCATGCTATTCATGCTATTGGATCCTGTCAGTGTCCAATCTGACCTGGGTATCAGAGTCATGAAATCATCACACTGGGACTTCAGGAATACAATGTGGATGTGTGGAAAGAACATCAATTTTGGAGCCCGAACACATCTGGGCCCAGATCCTAGGTCTACTCTTTGCTCTCTGTGTGATCAGAGATAGTTTCCTTAACCTCTCTGGGCCTTAACTTTCTCTGCTAGAAAATGAGAAAAGCTATTTCTAGTTGATCAAGTGGTTGGGTAGACGAACTGGGATTATTTGTAGAAAGTGAGTGACTTAGTGCCTGTCCCTACGAGGTTAATTCCTGCTCAGTTCTGGCCTTCATGTTACTTATGCTGATGGCCCCTGCTCTACTGCTGGAATCTAGAAACTTAATCCTGCTGGTTGCACAGAAGGATACCAATTGTCTGTTGACTACACCTCTCCCTACCCTCATATCACCTCCCCAGCCTGTGTCTACTGAGCTCAACCTCGTAGGGCATTAACCATGAGGATCCAAGTGCTAAAATCTCACCACCTTAGCACAACTCCATGGTGGCTGTACCATTTGCAGAGGTTCCCATAGGGAAAAAAAAATTGGGAACATTAGGGCCTTTTTGCACAACCAGGAAAATTTATATTCTAATTGACTCCAAACATAAGACTTGTATTTACAAGCCTTGTCTCATTTCACATGCATAACAGCCCCATAAAGTAGATGCATCACTTTTTGTTATCCTCTATGTACAGAAGGAGAAAACAACTTCAGAATTGATTTAGGATTTCCCCAAGGTCATATTATGCAGTGGAGCTAGTGCTAGAATCAAGTCTTTCGAACCCAAATAATACATACCAATAATACATTAACTGCTGTGACAAGGACACCTTGGAGTGTTCTAGCCCTTCACTTGCATATCACCTTTCATCCTGAAAAACATCTATGGGGGAAAGATAACGTTATCTCCCTTTCATAGGTGAAGAAACAGGGGCAGCTGGAAAGTGGCAAAGCCAGGATTTGAACTGATGTCTGTATGACTCCAAAGCCCTTGTCCTGCCCACTAAATTAGGTGAACTCCAGATAGAACCCTTGGATCCTGTTAACGGCATAAAGGCCTTCGGTTATATGTACTCCAGTAAACTAGCACCCAGGGCTGCAAATGAGTTTTGATGAATACTTACTGTATACACACATCTCGTTGGCTGTTCTCTAAATACAGGTTTTGAGGTGCCTGGGAAGACTGGCAGAGTGAACAAACTTTCATTAGGACTGAGTCAGCCACATCGCACAAATTTGCTAATGGCTGAGTCAGTGTTTGCCCAGCCCCCCTGGTTTTCTGGGTTCCACTCTCAGCCTCTGTTGGTCCTGCTGTGCCCACCCTTGCACAGGACACTCTGCATGCGGGGCTGCTTTGATTCTTTGCTTCATTTTTTCAGATCAGAAATAGACAATGATGGTAACAGTGAACATTTCCAGAGAACTTACCATGAGGCAGGCACCACGCAAAACTCTTTACCACCATTATTCTGTTTAACATGCCTAAGTCTTCAGGGAGCTACTCTTCTCTCAGCCCAGTTTTGTCAATGAGAAAACAGATTTGGGGATGCTGTGTAACTCGCACAAGGTCACATAGCGTATACATGGTAGGGTCACGATTTAAACCTTGTCAGTCTAGTTGCAAATGGCAGCCTTTCTGCCATTTTGCTCGACTACCTCTTCTTTAGAGAGAATGCAAAAAATATCACATTAAAAAACAACCCGCAGGGCTTCCCTGGTGGCGCAGTGGTTAAGAATCCACCTGCCAATGCAGGGGACACGGGTTCGAGCCCTGGTCTGGGAAGATCCCACATGCCGCAAAGCAACTAAACCCGTGCACCACAACTACTGAAGCCCGTGTGCCTAGAGCCCGTGCTCTGCAACAAGAGAAGCCACCGCAACGAGAAGCCCGTGCACCGCAACGAAGAGTAGCCCCCGCTCACTGCAACTAAAAGAAAGCCCGCGTGCAGCAACAAAGACCCAGTGCAGCCTGAAATAAAATAAATTAAAAAACAACAACAACCCACAAGAAATACCAGCTGCCTTGTCATTTATCTTCAAACACTGATTCCATAAAACTAGAGAGGGGGGCCAAGAGCAGTTTAGATGACTTTGGAAGCATATACTAGAAGTAAAATTGATGATTTTTTTTTTTTTTTTTTTTTTTTACCAAATTTTACCTCCAAACCCCTCCACCTCTGTGTCTTCCTGTGGATTACAGCCACCCAGGGGAGATACTATAGATGCATCCATCAAACACTGTGTCTTAATTTCTTAAAAGGCTCACTCGCATGCAGGCTGCCCAGAGAAACATGAGTAAATAATCCACCTCGCAAAGGATAATTGCTTCACTTCATTTGAGAATCCTATGTATATTTCTTGCTGGATTATCTTGGTTTTAGAGTGTATTTGTTTTCTATTGCTGCTATAACAAATTATCACAATGTTGTTGGTTTAAAACAACACAAATGTACTGTCTTACAGTTCTGGAGGTCAGAAGTCTGAAATGGGTCTCGCTGAGCTAAACTCAAGGTGTCGTCAGGGCTGCATTGCCTTCTGAAGGCTCTAGGGAAAATCCATTTTCTTGGCCTTTTTCAAATTCTAGAGGCTGCCCACATTCCTTGGCTGTGGCTCCTTCCTCCACCTTCGAAGTCAACAATGACCTGTCGGTCCTGTGTTTCTCATGTTGCATCACTCTGATACTGACTCTACCACCTCTCTCTTCCACATTTAAGGACCCTTGTTAATGTCAGCTGATTACCACCTTTGCCATGTAACATAACATAATCCTAAATTCTAGAAATTAAGATATGGGCATCTTTGGGGGGGGCCATTCTTCTGCCTATCACATGGAGCTGTTTGTAAATTCTATCTTCGGATGAAATGCTTCAGCAGTGTTCATAGTTGAGAACATAGATGAGAACCTAAGCTAGAAAGATACTGATTTCAATGAAATGTAATGTAAAACACATCATTAGCAGCATCCTTTATTTTCAGGAGCATTTCAGCATACAAAGCATTGTTGCATGTTAACTCGTTAATCTGCACTGCAAACATTAAGGGTGAAAGAATCCAAGGCCCAGAGGTAACACAGGAGCTGTGGCCAAGCTGGGTGCAAACCTAAGACACAGGACCCCATGACCTGCTCTTTGCCTACTACACACAACTACTCCAAGGTTCCCACATTGCAAGGTGTATTTATTGACAAAGGTCACTGCCTGCTGGGACTGAAAGTGCTGATTAACTAAAGCATATCTTGTAGGGTCAGGGCATATGGGAACAGATGCTCAGGGCGTCTTCAGCTGGAACATCCCCAGGTCTGGCCTTCCAAGCTCATCTCATGGATGAGCTGCTAAGGCAACAGGCTTCTCCTGGTTTCTTAGCTTCTCTGAATCCTGAGACAAGGTCTGTTCTCTTTGGGAATTTGGTGGGAAGGAGTCTGCAGCCCCAATTCTCTTTTCCTATTTGCCAGTCAAGGACAAACGTCCTAGGCTTCCTACTTGCCAATGCCTGTGGAAGGTAGGGAGAACAGCCTAACTTCCAGTTTTTAAAATGAGAAAGTCCTGGGGAAACCAAGGTATGTTGGTCACCCTAATAGAAGGAGAAACAATATTTTTTAAAGAGTCCTGAATTGGACCCTGATGTTCTTTCTAAAATACCCATGGACTCTAATTGTTGAATCTTTATGTATATTAAAGTGAATATGTGTGGCTTCTCCTCAGATATATCTGGGTCAGAATCCAGCTCTGCTACTTACTAGCTGTGTAACCTTGGACAAGATGCTAAAGTGTTCTGGCCCTCACTTTCCTCATCTGTGAAATGAGCATTTCCATCCTAAAATCAGTGTGAGGATTGAATGAGACGACGCATGTACGTTTAGCACAGCACCAGGCTCTGAGTCATCAGTAGTAATGGCTACTCCTACCTAATTGGTTCAGTAAATATTTAAAAATTCCCCAATAAGATTGGTCAGGGCCGCACAGTGCCAGGAGTGTGGCTACCTGGTCACACAAGTCTTTGTTTAAACTCCAACTTCTTTATTCCTTGAAGGATGACTGATGACACATTTTTACCTTCACTGAACCTCTTCTGTAGGAGAGAATGATAGTATCTCCGTCAAAATGTTATTGCTTTAAGAAATAAATGAGATGATATTTAGGTCTTAGCACATGTCCTGGCATATTATATTCAATAAGAGATGGACGTTCTTACTTAGGATAGTATATTAGAACTTCTTGATTGCAACTAGGAAAACCAAAGTAGGGATTTTATTGCCTTATGGCTTTCAAAATCCAGGGATACAGCTGGCCTGAATCATGCTGGACTTTGTAGATGCAAATAATGACATCACCAGGGATCTCTCTCCATGTCTGGGCACCATTTCGCTTTGGTGATGACTTCACTCTCCGCAAACTTCCCATATGATGGAAGGAGCCTAGCAAACCCTACAGAAGGAAAACTGCTTCCAACAAAATTTGGGAATTGACTATCACTGAACCAATTTGACTTCTTTGCCTGTCCCATCACCAGTCACTGTGGCTAGAATAATGGAATATGCTGATGGGCCGGGCCTGGGCCACCTGACCATGTCTGGACCTGAAGGAATGGATTAAAATCGTCAGTTCCACGTGGACTAAGAGAGGTGAATGGGGGTTCCCAAGTGAAATTAGAAGAAAGTGGAATGGATCCTGGGCAGGCAAAGCGGTAGTTATTCTTGATCATTGCATTATTATCACAGAATTATTTGAATTTTTTTAAAAGCCAACCCTGGCCAAGGAATAAAGGGCTATCAAACTGCCACCTAATGTGACACCTGAAAAAAATTTCATGCCGTAGGCCTCTCCCGTTGCGGAGCACAGGCTCCGGACGCGCAGGCCCAGCGGCCATGGCCCACGGGCCCAGCCGCTCCGCGGCATGTGGGATCCTCCCAGACCGGGGCGCGAACCCGGTTCCCCTGCATCGGCAGGCGGACGCGCAACCACCGCGCCACCAGGGAAGCCCTGAATTTTTTTAAAAGCCAACCCTGGCCAAGGAATAAAGGGCTATCAAACTGCCACCTAATGTGACACCTGAAAAAAATTTCATGCCGTACAGTTTTGGCAATCTGGTTCTTTGTGCTGGCTTGAATTTCCCCCTTAGTGGATAATGTTTAAGCCAACCAAAGAGCAGGACTGTGGTGGTTTTAACATGTGTCCGTCAGTTCCTCGACATTCCTCCTTTCAAGATTTGGAGCTTAATTCCACTCCCCTTGAAAAAAGGTGGGACTTAATGAATCACTGCAAATAAATAGAATATGGGAGGAGTGATGGTGTGTGACTTCTGAGCTAGGTCATAAAAGGCACTGCAGGCTTCCTCTTGGCTCTCCCTCTTGGAAGAGTTTTTGGGGGAGATGAGCTCCCGTGTTGTGAAGACATTCAAGCAATCCTGGGGAAAGTTCCATGTGGTGAAGAAGGGAAGCTTCCTATCAACAGCCAGTGAGAAATGAAGGCCTCCAGTCAACAGCCAAGAGAGCACACCATGTTGGAAAGGGGTTCTCCAGTTCCAATCCAGCCTTTATGCCCAAAGCACCAGCCCACATCCTGACTGCAACCTCAAGAGAGACTCTGGGCCAGAAACACCCAGCCAAGCCTCTCCCTGACACCCAGAAACTGTGAGAAATTACGAGTGTTTGTTACTGTAAACCACTAATAGTTAAGGTAACTTGTTATGCAGAAATAGATAACTAATACAAGGACACCAGACTAAAGAGAATTGGAGTAATAGCATGGGGCAAGTATTAGAAGAAGTTTCAGGAGATGTGAGTTTGTTTTTTGGATCTAAAATTAAGCATCACTCTCTTTGTACTAATGACTTAGTTTCTTTGAGCTTTAGTTTCTCCAAATGTGAGCTGGGAAAACAGTACATCCCTGCATAGTTCACAGGAACTAGTGATGATCCAAATATATAATGCAGGCATCACTTAATATACTAAAACAAACTTTGCAATTACCTTATTAATTTCATGTAATCATATCACAATAGGGGAAAAACTTTTATTAATTCTATAAAGAAATGGATCTTAGGATTGTAAGGGACCTCAATGTGTAGTTCATTCACTTGTGCTTTTGGCATTTAAGATTTGTCTTTTAGTCACAAGGTCCAAGAAAGTTAAATGAATAGTTCAAGGTCACAGAGAAGCAACAGGGGAATGCAAGGTGGAGAAAAATCACACGTCAATCATTTTTATCCTTCATCACTCTCATGGGTTGGCTTCTCCTTGAAGTAGACTCTGAGACAAAGTTGAACATGTAAAGATTTTTTTTAAGGAGGGAGCTTGGGACAAACCCCTGTTGAGGGGATGGAAACAGGATGGGGTAGAGGGAAACGTGGAGCTGCCACACAGGCCCAATGCCAGGCGGAGCCAACCCCACAGGGAACTCTGACATCAAAACGGCCCATCAGGGCTTCCCTGGTGGCGCAGTGGTTGAGAGTCCGCCTGCCGATGCAGGGGACGCGGGTTTGTGCCCCGGTCCGGGAAGATCCCACATGCCGCGGAGCGGCTAGGCCCGTGAGCCATGGCCGCTGAGCCTCTGCTCCGCAACGAGAGAGGCCACAGCAGTGAGAGGCCCGCGTACCGCAAAAAAAACAAACAACAACAAAAAAAAAACGGCCCATCAGAGCTGTCCTGCATTGGGCTGACTTGGCCCAGCTGTTATAGGGTCACCTTGATTCGTCACTGAGGGAAGCTCGTTACCTTGGGGAAGGCAGCTCTCTGCAGCTGAGGCAAGTCCTGAAGGAGCTGATGAGAGAAGGCTGTCTGCAAGGGCACTTTGAACAGCTGCAGCAACAGCTTCCAGGGGGACCTGGGTGGCTCGTCACGGTGTTCACCACACTCATGATATATGTGCCTGGCACCTCATAGGCCATTAATAACTAAGAGCCACTAGCTGGCTCTGGCTCCAGGCCACTTTGTACAGCATTGCTGTGATCTCTGTCCCTGTAACCAGGAGCCTCAAACTGCAGGGAGCCCAAACTCCCTGCAGCCTCAAACTGCAGCCTCAAACTGCAGGGAGCCCAAACTGAAACCAGTAGACACAGAGTGAGTCTAGGAAACCCACACCATCAGAGGAGACTGCCCTTTCAATGTCCTAATGTTTACTAGGCAGGGAGTCTTGTTCTTAATGGGCCATTTCTAGGAGCTCTAGACCATGCAGAGATCTTGCTGGAATGCCTGCGATCTGGTGCAGAAAAGGACGCACTAGTGTGTGTGCTGCCAGGCACTATGTTTCCTTCCCCAGATTTTCTTCCTTGGTCTTCAGTTAGTACTGAAGCAGCTGACCTCGCCAATGACGGTCTATAATCCGAGTCCATAAAGCAGGCAACAGTCCACACTGGAGGTGTAGGGCTCTCCATCGGGGAAGTCTCAGCCAGCTCCTCCAGGGCAGGCACAGACAAGCCTGCTAATCCTCAGCTGCCACACCGTACAGGAGAAATCAGGTCAAAGGAATATCACAGGCAGCCTTGAAGGAAAAGAGAAATGACCAGCGCTGAACCTCGGGGACATGTGAAAAGGGAGGATGGCTGATTTTTCTTCCCCGGGAATGAAGGGTTTATAAGCAGATTTACACTTAGGAGCTGATTAACTCTCCATTCCCTCTGCCTCTCTCAGGCATTGCCAGGAATTTATGGGCAGAGTTGGAGTGATCATCATTTTGTAATGACCGAGGGGCAGCTGTGAGCACACCACCATAGCAAGGACTTTCATTCATTTACTCATTCAGCAAATATGCCACACTAGGCCTAGGGCTGCAGCAGGAAACAGACAGCAGTCCATTGTCTTAGCCACAGACTGTGGTATTATACGTCCTGTGTCTTGCTGCTGAAATTTGCCCCCCACGTGAAGAGCATTGACCTCGAGTCTGTAATCGTCACTACCACCCTATCATCTCCACCTCTGCACCTCCCACCATGGATCTCTTCCCCCTCACCATTTTATTTTTTGTTTACAGCATCTAAAACCCCAAGGTTTGTTGCATGTCGAACTTACTGTAGAAAGACAGGCAGCCTTGGAATTCCTAAGAAATAAAAATGCCTACATCGCACACTTGTTGGAATAATGGAATTATAGACCCTCAGCATAGGAAGGGCCCCAATGCACCATGAGATCCAGTCCTCCCTCTCTCCTTCTACCCTGTCTCCTGCTTCATTTCTTTAACCAATATTTTTCTTGAGGGTCACCCAGCTTCTCACAACCTTTGTTCATCAGCAGGCCAGTTAATCTTTGGACAGATCTGTGTGGCAGAATTGTATTATTTACACTCAGCTAGAATCAGTTTGCTCTCACAGCCTACCTCCATGGTCTGGCTTCTGCTTCCTTCCAATCTCTCCTCCAAGTGTCTCCCTTTTCTGCTTAGGCTACTGGCTTCCTTTCATGTCCTTGGAGGTACCAAATTCTTTGCACGTTTTCTGTTCCCTCTGCTTGACGTGCTTATCTCTTCTGTTCATCTGGCTGTGATGAAGGCATCCTTCAGTCTAAATTTAAACGTCACTTCCTCAGGAAACCCTTTCATGAATCCTACAATTAGATTAAGATACTGAGTCCTGTGACTTTCTCCTCCCAGTTTGTTAGATGGGTGGGTGAATGGAATGGGTAGTGATTTTTTACTCATGACTTTTGATTCCATCTTTGGGGCTTCACTGAATAGGCTTGGTTCCACTTCTTTACGGGATCCCTTCCATTATTTGCAGGATGAGTTTATACCCTGTCTGACTTTTTTTACCATCTAAACATCCTCAGCACCTTCTGTCTTCCATTGCATATCAAAGCATCAGCATGGCCTCTGTGTTGTCCATAAGGCACCTCTCATAGTTATATTTGATTCAAGCTGGTTTTGAACAGAATGGAATTTAATGCATGTGGGGAAAAGAATCCTTGACAGAGGCCAGCTGTGAATGAAAGGAGCAAGGGATGGAAACAAGGACAGGAAATCAATATAGTAATATTGCCAAGAGCAGCTAAGTATAGAAAAGACTCACATTTATGTTATTTATAACATTCTTACAAATATCTAAAGACGTTTTACCAACCAGCCCTTTCCCCAGGAGGCCAAAATTTCCTCCTGATAGGGGGATGATGAGTCTATATGTAAAACTGACTGACTTTAAATAATAATGGCTTAGAGCCTTTTCTAACTTCTTTACTTTTAATATTTGTAAAAGTGTTGAAGTCATACTGCCTAGGTCCTCCTCCTGTCTCTTAATCCTTCTTTTAAAAAAAAAAAAATTAATTAATTAATTAATTTGGCTGTGTTGGGTCTTAATTTCTGTGCGAGGGCTTTGTTGCGGCGAGCGGGGGCCACTCTTCATCGCGGTGCGTGGGACTCTCACTGTTGCGGCCTCTCTTGTTGCGGAGCACAGGCTCCGAAAAGCGCAGGCTCAGTAGTTGTGGCTCACGGGCCTAGTTGCTCCGTGGCATGTGGGCTTTCCCAGACCAGGGCTCGAACCCATGTCCCCTGCATTGGCAAGCAGATTCTCAACCACTGCGCCACCAGGGAAGCCCTTAATCCTTCTTTAGATCTAGAATGTTGCTTGAAAGAATCATTTCATCTGAGAGTCAATTTCTTCATCTGTTAAAAAGAGGATGGTAGCCCCTGTGTTAGTTGCCCCTAAAAGATCAAATGATATAAAACAAAAGTGCTTTGCAAGCTGTGATGCACCATACAAATAGAAGGTATGTTTAGGGAGATGATTTTACTTAGTGAATAAGATGAAACACATTTTAAGTGAACCACCACGTTTTAAATGAATGTAACTCTGGGAACGATTTAATGTAAACTCTAAGCAGGTCACATTTCACAAGTGGGATATTGATGGCTCTTTCTAGGGCTGTTGATTTGGTTTCAGAAGGCAGCCAGTGTGTGGTAAGATCAGCAAGAAAGATTCTCTGATGGTGAATTCCAGTTTATGGAGGCCAACATCTCACACCCAGAAGTGTGACTTTTCCTAACACACACAGAATCAGATTGTGGGCCAAGAAATCCTTTAAAGGATTGTGCTACTTCCATGTTGACATGAGTCAAGATCAAAAAATGAGTTTAAAACAATGATGGGATGCATTTTTAATCTGTAATATGAACTTATCAACATCATTTGATGAAACTGCCCTCAAATACACTCTGGAATCAATGTTTTATCAGATTTTAACCCTTGATCTTGTTCTTGAATCTACTGAGATACTCTGCAGAAAAATGATACTGGAAGCATTTAAGGTACCCCAACTTCCCCTGAGCCATCCACCCAACACCAAATCTCAAGACTCATTCTAACTGGTGTCTCCAGTTCCCCCCTTCCCCCCTTATCCATTCCCACAAGGCAGCCAAAGCGATCCCCTTAAAACACCGACTAGATCATGTTACCTTCATTCCCACCGACATTGCCATGTTTCCTAAAATCCTGCTATGACTTTTCCTTATATTTAAAATACAGTTCAGACTCCCTACCATAGCCCATAAGGTCTGTCCGACTTTCTCACCTCTCCAGACTCATTCTGTGCTGGGGTTCCCATTGCACAGTGTTGTGTAGACACCCCAGATTTAGAACAACACTAAGAGCAAACCAAGAGTTCCTCTCTACCTGGAGCACTCCCCTTCCCCGTCTTCATCCTACCCTGATCCCCAAAAGTTCAAGTTCAATGTCCCCTACTTCAGTGAGGCTTTCTCTAACAAGCTTATCTAAGAGAGCGCCCAATCCCCTTACCCTCTATCAAGATACTTTGTGTCTGTCTTAAACACTTGTTACAGCTGTCATTATTTTACTTATTTCCGCATTCACTGGCTTTTGGTCTAGCTCCCCATAATAAATACAAGCTTCATGAAAACGGGAACCAGATCTTGAATCCAGAACACTGGTCATCAGCCTCGCATAGTGTTTGGCTTATAGAAAAGCACTTAATGAAAATCGTTGTATGACTAACTGAATAAATCCAAGTTTCACCTGTTTTCCTTCATGGCCGGTCCATGAAGACAGCAGCCCGGCAGACTGATCACCACTTGGTGGTGTTTATTCACTCAGTGTTTATTCACTTGAGAGGAAACACTTGCACATCACAGCCAAGCTTTCTCGGCAAATTAAGAGAGAAATTGAAGTTGTGAATGTGGCCCATGGATTGCTACTGTAAATTCTCACAGTTAACCCTGGTGCAGTCAGATTAATTCCCTCCTTCCCCAACTCAGCCAAGAATACAGAGGAAGGGGCAGGTTTAGGTTTTGGGGTGTGAAGCTTATATAGAAGCGGGCGGGCTGTCCATGGAGGCACGCTGCTCACATTTACCTTCCAGAGAAACTGCTGCAGGTGTCTAGGGGCCTGACAGTCTTCAGCTGCAGCACCTTTAGACCCCCTGGGACATCCTTGCCAAGGCCTTGCTTTCCTCTGGTTGTTCCAGCCAATAACTGAGCGCAAGAGAGGTTCCAAAGCCCTACCATTTCTGTTTGATGCCACGCTCCTCTAAGGAGTAACCTTCTTCAGGGAACCTTGGCCTGGCCAAGGCTTTCTTATAACTTGACTATGTTCTGAGGTTCTTTCTACCCAATCCCAACTCTTCCTTTTTTCTCTCCCTTCATAGGTGTCAGGCCTGAATTGCAATCTAAAGGCTCTACCCACCTCCTCCTGCTTTCTCTCCCATTTATCCTTCCTCATAAACTCTCTTGCTGTCCACATCTCAGAGGACCCAAACTGACTGAAGGGGCCTTCTCTGAGAAAAATAAATCATAAATACAAATTTAAATACACATCTTTGTAAGCAATCTGTGTGGAAATGGCGAGCCCTGAGGCTTAAGCTTCAGTAGCACCAGAACAAAGTCTCCTCTGGCAGAGGATCCGGATCAGGCTTCCCAAATGTGGGTGTATATTGGAATCACTGGGGAGCTTTGAAAATACTGATACCTGTTTCCCACCTGAGTCTGGAGTGTGGCTTTGGCATCAAGGTGACTGAAAGCTGAAAGGAGGATTCTGATGTTAGCCAAGGTTGAGAGCTACAGCTCTTCTTGGATTCCTGGAGAGGCAGCTGACCATAGAATTTCTGATTTCTGGATTTACTTGTTTAGAAGATAGGACAAAATTCTGCTGCAGTGTTGCTTCCCCTACTAAACAGCAACATGATGCCAAGCAAGACCCATACTTTCTGAGGTTTTCTACACAGACCTGGAAAGTCAGAGTTGTATTACCAGGAAACAATGAGTATTAAAACGCTTTTGGAATTACATTTGGGTTATTAACATGGTGATGCAATGTGAATCTTGCCAGATACAAGTGTCTTTATAAACGTGGTGTAGGAATAAGGATGTCCGGTAGAGGTACATAAACCTTCCTGATCACTTAACTCATTGAGAATATTTATTCCTTTGGAGGCAGGGATCATCTTGAGTATTTGGAGGTACCAATCAGTAGTAGGTAATGACAGTACGTTATAGGGAGGCAATTCGTTTTTGCTAAAATGAGCTAGACTGGTATTAATTTCTCTTGGGTATTTCCCCTGCATCAGATCATCTTGGAGGTGCTGGTTTAAAATGTGGGTGCCTGAGCCCGTGTAAGACATTCAAAATAAGGGGGAGGGAAGGTGAGGGATGGGGGAAGAGTTTGCATTTTTAATAAACACCCCAGGTGATTCTTAAGCAAAGCAAGGTGCTACCTCACTTCTGTGCTTGGAGCCTAGTTAAAATGACAGTGCCCTCCATTTCCTTGTGAAAAATTCATTTCATCACAAACCTATTTTAGCACGAAATCCAGCCCACTTGAAAGGACCACTTGCTTGCAAATTATTTGATCAAGAGTAGAATTGATTGTGCGCGTTAAAATGAAAATAATTTTGAAACGGGTTTAAGAATGCAGTGGATATGAAAAAAAAAAGAATGCAGTGGATACAGAAATAAACACTCAGCAGACGTACTGTGCTATTTAAGGATATAAATCTAAAATTCTCCATTCTGTAGCATTGATCCAGAGGAATCAGGAAAGTAAAAGAATAAGTCTTTTTATTGCTCCCTAGCACTTGACACAGTAAATCTAATTCCTGTTTTCACCATTTCTCACGTGGCTATTGAAATATCTTCCTAAATGGTTTCCTGCCGAAGTCTTCCCCACCTCCTGTGCCTAATGGGACCATCCCAGTACAGCGGGGTGATGTTGCTGGAATACCCGAGTATTCCCTCTGCTTCATTGTCTTCAATGCTTCAATCTTTGTTCCTCAAAGCATGGGCTATGGGCCACCAGCACTGGCATCACCACAGAGCTTGTTAGAAATGCAGACTCCCCAGAGGTACTGAATCAGAATCTACAAGCAAGATTCCCAGATGATTTGTATGTTATTACAGTGTGAGAAGCCTTAGTCTACAGCATGAGGTACAAGCTTAGCTTGGTAGGCCCAGCTCCTCATGGTATGGCCCCAGCTTCTCCCTCTAGCTCTGCCCCGTGCCTTACTTTCCTTTTACTTTCAGCAACTGCAAACCATCCACAGTTCTGCAAACGTACTCTGCTCTTCCACTTCCACTTTCACACTTGCTGTTTCCACCGCCTAGAACTTGCCTGAGCATTCCTCTTCTGTGAAGCCCACCCTGGATTTCCCCAAGGGAGTTAGTGACTTTCCCCTCGGACATTCTTCTGTATCATCTATATCACATGACGTTGTGATTGTTTCTCATTGGTTTGCTTTCCTAGGTTGTGACCATTTTATTTTGAATCTTTGTATCCTTTGCTTAGTGCAATCTCTGGCATAGAAATGTGACTCGATCAATACTTAATGAATTGAGTTGAACACAGGAGATAAGTTGCTCAAGGACTCGGTGACTTTGAAGATCAGGGTCCACTGCATTTGGTTATATAAAGCAAACTGTGTTGTGACTATCACCCCCTTGTGTTGTGCAGTGAACCACCATACACGGCAGAAGTTTGGTCTCTGTACTAGTTAAGTATCTGTGATGACAAGTGACAGAAACCACTTTGGTTTCTTGGCTAGCTTATGCCAAGAATGGGAACTTATTCTGAGAGTAAAGGAGTGACTTGGGGAATATAACCAGAATTTATGAAACCTACCTGGAACCAGAAATTCAAAAACTTTCAGGCCATCCTCTTTATTTCTCATGGCTGTTTTCCTTTGCATGCCAGTATTATTTGCCTTCTAGATGCAGACAGATTTTATTTGTTCCTTGTTGCATACAAATTTACGGCCACCCCATAGCCCCCAAGTTTAGGTATTACTGGTTCAGCCGATCACAAGGACAGAGATAGGGCATACAAAATTGCCAGGGAAGATAATCTGATTGGCCCAGCTTGGGGTAGTGTTAATCCATTGACTAACCAGCTATGTCTTGGGAAAGGGCTATACAGTTCAAATATGACTGCTAGGGGCATATTTCTGTGGATGTGTGCATGGCAGTGTCCCCTGAAAGATGGAATCATACCCCAAAGAAATGGTGTTCATTACACTGTAATTCTGTAACAGACTGTCTTTGTCTGCTTAACACTAGTAGTACTAAGGCAGGGGCCATAGGTTCCATCCCCACATGAGCAAGAGAGATTTGCCTGGCTATTTGCCACATATCACATTGAGCCTTGAATTGTTGTCTCAATAATGCTTTAGTTAAGAGTCTCCCTTCATTCCTTTCCTAGTCTAGCTTCCACAAACTATAGAGAAGGAATGAAAAGTGAGGGGTAACAGACTCCAAGAATATAAAGACCAAAATCTTCTGATGGACTTCACTGAGGGCAGGAAATGTATCTTATTTAATCTTTGTGTTCCTCTCCCTTCCCGGGAACTATAACACTTCATGGGCTATATGAATCTTCTAGTGGATTGAATTAAAATGGACCGGACCAAGCCATTTTTACTGCAGACACAGAGTCCGATTAGAACACTATTGAAAGCAATGTGTAAGCAGAATGACATGAATTGTTGAATATGAAACAATTACCTTATAAACTTTGTTTTAGTGACTTCTAAATGAATGGGACCTTACTTTATTATGAATGTAATCGTGGTTTTGGATTCAGGTACACTGAGGTTTATATTGACTTTGCCATCTGCTAGCTTTGTCTCCAGGAAAATTATTTAACCCATCCAACCCTCATTTTCGTCACCTACAAAATGGAGATGATAATTATACCTACCTTGTAGGATACTTGTGAGGATGGAATGGGAAAATGTGTATATTGTGTACATGGCACAGTGCTTAGCATAAAATGAACATTCAACAGTTAACTATTATTGTTTTTATATACTTATTTCAAACATTGGCTAGCTAAGGGAAACTTTGCCAAGACTCTAGGTACCCACATGAGGGGGTTAATATTTCTGGGTTACATCATAATCCCAAAGCAACCATGATGGCTTGGATACAATAATAATGCTTCAAACCTAACTGATTTGCCACTAGGGAGATTAACGAAAATAACACTTAATGAGAAAATGTACAACCAATCGGCATGTATTAGTTCTAGAGCCTGCCCAATTCCCAAGGGACAAAAAGTCCACGTCAACATAAAAGTATTTTAGAAGCTAAAAACATTGCAGAGTAAAAGCTAATGGCAGAATAACCAATTTTCTCTTTCAATATGCCCCAAGCATCTACCTACCTCTCTGTCTAATCTCCTCTAAATCACCTTGACTAAAACCTTGCCACTGTTTAGGTCAGGAAGTAAATACCATCCCTTCTAATTAGAAACTCTGGCATTCCAGAAATCTTGACCAAGCTCTCTTGGCTTCTTTTTTAGCATCTATCAGCTAAAAGGTCCTCAGCGTATTCTTCAGTCTTTTCAATTATGTCTCCAAAATAGATGCTCCAATTGCCAATGGGGTTGTCTAAAACCAGAAAGCTGCAGTCTGAATAATTTTCTTAATAAAGAATGAGGAGGCAGAGAGACAACTCACCAAATTGAAAGAAAACCCAGTGACAACTGGTCCAATATTCTATAAGCAGGTTCTGTCTAAAGATCCAAAGTAAAGTGGATTGGGTCAATTTACTGACGGTATATAAAATATGAACCAGCCAACTATAACAAACTGAAACATTTCTAGTTCATTCCCCCCATCTACTTTTATTCATTTGTGTTTTGTCTATTTCCTCCCTAATACCTCAAGCTCCATGGGGCAGAAACCACAGTGTATCATTTTGCTGCTGAGAACCCACTACCTAGTACAGTGCCTAGCATATAATAGGCATTCAAGAATGTGTTGGTTAAATGGATTATTTGGTGTTAATGGGAATATAAGTCTCTGTCACAGGTTGTGTTCTCTGGGAGCAGATTTTGAGTCAGAATTCGGGGTGCAAGATTTTTATTGGGGATCAATACTACTGAAAAGAAGGGAGAGGTCCAGGTTGGGCAGAGAAGGAAGCCAAACTGTTGCAGATCTAACAAGACTCGCCAACTTGGCAGGGAATCTTTGGAGCCAGTTTTGCCTATCAGAGTGTCTTGATCACCAAGATGGTAGCCCTTTATATCACCAACTTGCTGAATCACTCCCTGCAGGCTTCCCCAGGAAGGGCATAAGCTCAGGTAGGGAAGATGTCTGCAACCGAGGGCAACCTTGAAAGAGGTGAAATCTAGAGTCTGTCTGTTGACCCCATTCTCCCACAGCTAGACAGCAAGTCCTTCCTTGAGGGAGTAGCTGGGTGGTACATCTTTGTATATGCCATAGTCTCTGTCACCAGAGCAGAAGGTTCTCTGTTGGCTGAATACATTAAAGCATCTCCAGGTGGGAAAGGAGAGCAATAATGAATCTCCAGATGTGTTAAGACAGATCCCCAACTGAATTTAGAGTTTGACTCAGAGAGAGATGAACTTTTCTTTATAATAAAGTAGGAGGCTTCTTTTTTTTCCTAATTGCTGGAGGTTAATGAGTAAAGAATGGATGGAAACAAAGTCAAGAAATTGAGCTGAAGACTGATGCTTGATGTCTGAATTAGCAGAAATGGTTAAAGAATTTAAGCCCTGAAACACATAATAGTTCGTTTTAAATTATCTGCATGCAAAGCTGCAGCATCACTTCCCAACTTCAGTGACTGTTACTCTGTTCCTTTATTTAAAAAGTATGCCTCCTGGGAGATCAGCTCCGTGCTTTGTGACCACCTAGAGGGGTGGGAGGGAGACCCAAGAAGGAGGGGATATGGGGATATATGTATATGTATAGCTGATTCACTTTGCTATACAGCAGCAACTAACACAACAATGTAAAGCAATTATACTCCAATGAAGATGAAAAAAAAAAGTATGCTTCCTATCTACATGTATCTGTTTAGTCCATTGGGATACATTCAAAAGGTCAAGCTCTACACATTTTAGCTTAAAAAGACACACAATATATTAGTGTTAAGGATGTACAGCAGAGATGTAGCCAGAAAACATGGAGAAGATATCCACCAAACAGAGACACTTACAAGTCTATGAAAATGAATCTACCAAGATAACAGAACTGGAGCAGCCCCAAATGAACCTGGCAATTACCCAATCTGAGGAGGCTCTGTTTTCACCCCCCCTTTCCAGTGTGTGGGTCTGGGGGACATTGATCAATGTGATAGGTTCACCTGAGCCAAAAAATCAAGCTTCAAACCCAACAGTGACTGAATGAATACATATGAGCACACATAGCCGTGTCTACCTTTTAGTGACCACCCTTGTAGGGTTCATAGTCTGGGCATGTCCCCATGCCCTCTGAGACCCCAAAAGTGATTTCATGGAAATCAGGGAAAGAGAATTGAGTTTCATATGTGGGTCACATAGAACAGAGAAAAAGACACATCTGGGGAAGTTTAAACATCCACAGAGAGCAGGAAATTTCATCATGGGACCTTCCCCTTCTCCTTCTTCCTCATCTTTACCCACCAACTCTTCCAAAATGTAAAAACCATTCTTAGATCACGGGCCATATAAAACCAGGCCTGTGGCTACACTGGGCCTTGGGGCTGTATTTTGTTGACCCTGCGCTTCCCTGGCTTAAATCACTATGTGCTTACAGGAAAAGTTTGCTGATTTCTATGATAAAAGAGTGATTATAAGATGTAAAATACTGAATATGGTAGGAGAGCTGAGGGAAAGTACCAAATAAAGGACAGAGTTCACCCCCTTCTCAAGGCTGGTTGGTGTTGAGTGGTTACCAGAGAAGGTATAGTTGCAGCTCACTAGATGGTAGGAAAGTTCCCTGGTGTGTTGGGCCAGAGCTGGTCCACAGCGGCTGGGCAAGCAGGCAGCAACTCTTGGGGCAGGTGGTGTGCAGCTGGTAACTGGGCGTGCAAGCTTGCAGAAGGAGTTGGAAGGTTGGGGCAGGGAGTCTAGATGTCAGTGTCCTATTGAAAGGACCTTGGGAAGGTGAGACTAACGGGCTGCTAGGTCACTGAGGAACTCACGTTCTGGGCTCACCACAGGGGCAGAACCCCACCAGATGTCCCCCCATCCATAAGGTGACTGCCAGTGCCACTGCTGGAACCACAAGGAGAGCTCGTTTCCTCCTGAAATGTCCCTCCAGTGGCCTCTATGGAGAAAGCTTATCGTTGTGCTCATTGGAAAAGAGAAATGCTTAAATTCCATCCCTTATCGCGGAACAGGTACTGAAGGGTGAATTGAGCACTGAGGGGCAGTACATGGATAACTGGCACATGTGTAATTTTTCATAAGCCTCATAATCGCCCAGTAAGGAAGGAATAAAAATTTCGCACATTTTATAGCTGAGATTCAAATAAATAATTTTTCCACAGTCATACATGTAGGAAGATTCAAACCCAAGGAGACTGATTTCAGAGCCTGTGTTCCACAGGTACTGGCACACCGTGCCATTGCTCATATATATTTACATGCGTGTATATTGCTTCGTGTGTGTGTGTGTGTGTGCATAGTATATATATATACATATATCATTGGATAACTCGTTGTCAATTGAAGAGTTACCTCTGTTTTTTAGGGGAGATGGGTATACCCGCGAAGCCTTTAAAAAAATTGTCTCCCAAATGCAGCAAAGTAATATGCACCTGGCCAGCCAGCTTGGCACTGGCCTCTCTTTCCCAATGGCTCCTCCTCTTCCTTCGTGTGTTGGATGTTGCCCATGGCTGGAAACACCCCAGGAAATATTTACAGATCAGAATAGAGGATCACATCACCATTCCTTTTTTCTCTTCAACTCTCAAGAAGCTGTTATTGCTCCTTTGGTCAAAAATGTTGAGATGTTGAACATAAAAAGTATCGCCTCTTTGAAAAGCTTCACTTTTCTAGAGCTTCAAGGAGAAATGAAAGAGCGCTTTTAAAATTCCGATCACAGACACATCGATATTTTTATTCAATTTTATTACTGTCACAAATATTCAAAGTACTAAAGAACAGGAGATGGGTTTCCTGGAATTTGAGCATCTCTGAGCTTTGGTCTAAAATCTCATTCATCACTCTATTTACTACTTTACCTGGTCCTTGGACACTCGTATCTCATTTTGCAAAGCTCATGAAATGATCATTTCCACACTTACTTAGTGCCTCTCCCTCATGAATCTTGCTTTACCAATACCAATAGAAGCTGAAAGCAGCCCTTGGGAAATAACATTTATGGGGTGTAAAGTGAATGTCAAGGTCCCTCGATTCCCATGGCCATTTTTTTGTTTTGACATTTGTATTAAATAGGCATTTGTAGACATGGGGTTTCTTTTGGTGAATTTGCTGGGACTGGGTTCTCTTACTTCTAAATTAATAGAATTGATTTTTAAATAAAAGCATCTGTATGAAAATTTAGTTTTAATTAGTTTTAAAACTTAGGTGAAAATATCTTTATAAATGTAACACAAGCATATTGCCCAAAACTGAAACAAAGCAGAAAAATATTAAAAAAAATCCAACCACATTTTCACTACTCAGAGTCAGCCATGGTTAACATTTTGGAGTGTTTCCTTTCAGGCTTTTTCTTTCTAGGTGTGAAAGTTTAGCATGGTTGTGATAAAGCTCTCAATAAAGTTTAGAGTCTGCTTTTCTACAAAGGAGTTTTTACCTCCTCTGAACTTTATATTAGAATATAATATACATACAGAAAAGTGCTCACTTCATACATGTACAAGCTGATGCATTTCCACCGACTAAACTTGCCCATGTGACCACCATCCAGACCAAGAAACAGAGGTCATTCGCGTCCTCACATCCTCCCATCCCCAGCTCCCCCACCCCCCGCCCCCGCCACCGCCCGATGCCCTGAAGTTGCTACCCTGTCACAGGAGCAACCAGGATCCTTATTTCCATTCCCATAGATGAGTTTGGTCTATTTTACAACTTTATATAAACGGTACCATGCAGCATGTACTTTATCGTGTTTGGCTTTTTTGTTTAACAATTTATGTGTGAGATCACCCATGATGTGTAGTAGCCCTTAGTTCATTCTCATTACTGTATACAAAGAACTTTTTAAAAAATATGCAGGTGAGAAGAGTGAAGTTGTTGTTTATCCTAGTTGACAAAACTGAGCTCTGCCATCTCCCAGTGAGGCAGTGTTGTTCAGAATTATTTCTCTGAAGAGCTTCAGAGTGACTTTTTATTCGTATGGAGAGCTAAAATGAAAAAGTATGGAAGATAACTTCCACAATGGCCTCCAAAGATTATGTACTGTGTATGTTTCCAAGACTCCAAGAGTCCCTATGTCAGAGAGAGTTTTCTTTCTTAGAAATACGTGTTAAAAGCAGAATGCATAAAACATTGGGAGTAGAAAGAGCAAATTAATGAACTCCCAAGAACTTCCTTTATTCTGGTTACCTCTGTGGTGTGCTCACAGCTCAGAGATCTGTCAATTCATAAGACGGTTCCTTTCATGATCAGTTACGGCAGCAGTGCTACTCAGTGTGGTCCTTAGCTGGCAACATCAGCTTCATAGCAGAGCTTGTTAGAAATGCAGATTCTTGAGCCCCATCCTAGACCTACAGAATCAGAATCTCTGGGTACAGAGCCCAGAAATCTGGGTTTTAGTGAGCCCTCCAGGCGATTGAGAAGCTGGTTGAAATTTGAGAGGCCCTGTTTTGGAGCAGGAGAGGGCAGTGGTGAAGCGCCTGGATTTTGAAGTTGAGGTGGGGTGGGTTTAAATTCAGTTTCTGCCATTTAAAGTATTTGATCCTGGGCAAATTTCTTGACCTGCTGTGTTTTGTATAAAGTGAGATCATAATCCCTACCTTGTAGGGTTTCTGTGAATTTCAGACAAAGACAATACACCTGAAGGGCTTGCCGCAGTGGTCCGCAAGAGGTTCTTCACATTAGGCTTGAGTTTCCTGAGGGTCCGTATTTGGGCTTGAGGGTTTCCAATCTCTGACGGAACCCTATGTGGACAAAATGGACCAAATTTAGCTGATCCTGGGGATTTGGAGTCCCCAAAGATATGAGAATTTCGGTCTTCATTCACTGTTTGACTTGTGAATGTCAAGGGCAGGTGAATGAAGAAGCCCGGTGCAGCCGTCTTCTGCATGTACAGAGATGGAGATATGGCAGGAGTGCTGGAAAAGAAAAACATGAAGCTGAGGTGCAGAAATAAGGAGTAATGAGAGACCATCTGACCTCAGAGAGACAGAGAGTAGATGTTGGATTTCTCAGCCCAGTCTCTTCAGAGGTCAGACTGTAATTAACACCACTGTATTCCATTAAATGCTCCTGGACCCTTGTACTATAACCCCCTTCATGTTTCATCTAATCTGGGGGGAGGGCATATGTTACTTGTAACACACAAAGTACAATTTCAACCTTGTCCCAACCGAACCAGCCCCTGCCAGCGGGAAGGTCTTACCTGGTGCCTTACTCCTGATGCGTCTATCTTCTTGCATCAGCATCTTGAAAATAGAGCATCTCTGGCCAGCTGCACTAATAATCACAGCAGGGGGAATATTTACATGTTCAGCATAACTGCCTGGAATAATAAAGATGGAGATAAGGTTGTCTGTGGTTCATAGAGAAATAGGCCATAATTCTCTCTTATAATAATGAGAGATATTTATCCCCTGGAGTCTAATAATATCAAAGTGGCAGACAAGTCTGCTCATTAGGCTATTTTTTTAATTCAAGAAATTTATTTCTAGCTTTCATGATATGTCTGGTAATGTAGGGACTCTGCTTATTCACAGTCCTCAAGGAAAGAGGCGGACAGAGGCTTTGACACCTTGACCCGGCACCATTGGGAACATGTGGCAGGGAAAAAAGGGGATGGATGAGACACACAAACTGTTAACTCCCTCAGCTCAGAAGTAACACAAGTCACATCTGCTCACAGATCATTGGCTAGATCTAGTCACATAGCCGCATTCTAACTGCAAGTGTTACCAAGTCCAAGCTTGTACTGCTCGCCACACAACAGGCCAATAAACTGCTGGGGCGTATATATGTCCATGCCACATATATGCCCCAGCACACTACCAAACGTAAAATAGATAGCTAGTGGGAGGCAGCCGCATAGCACAGGGAGATCAGCCCAGTGGTTTGTGACCACCTAGAGGGGTGGGATAGGGAGGGTGGGAGGGAGGGAGATGCAAGAGGGAGGAGATATGAGGACATATGTATATGTATAACTGATTCACTTTGTTGTAAAGCAGAAACTAACATGCCATTGTAAAGCAATTATACTCCAATAAAGATGTTAAAAAAAAAAAAACCAAAAAAACCTGCTGGGGCAAGGAATAGCAACTTTATTTGGAAAGCCAGCAGATGGAGAAGATGGTGGACTAGCACCCCCAAAGAACCATCTTCCCCGAGTTAGAATTCAGGCTTCTTTTCTACTAAAAGCGTAGGGTGTAAAGTCCCTGGCCAGACACCGGAGGGGATGTGTTAATTTCTTTCTTCCTGCAGCCATTCACAGGTGGGTCTGGTCAGGATGTTTCCTGTGAGCTAAACAAAGGCATTTTAGCTTAAGGCTGATTACCTGGGAGGCAGGGCTCCCAGAGATGGGCCATTATGTATAATTTAAGCTTATAGGCAACATCCCTTTAGTGATTAACTTATAGTACTTATTTATCTTATATTTGGAAGTTTGTACCTTTTGACTGCATTAGGGTATTTTTGATGACTTTTTTTGCTAGTACCAGGGTGGGATGGGGGGAAATCCTTTTCTTAAAAGTTGCAGATTATTTAGAGATGTAACAAATACTCGCAACAAATCTGTCTCCTATATCTGATTTGCCTCTTCCCTAACCTGATTGACAGCTGACAAAAGAGCACTTGGGCTCCTACCTGGGCTTGCTTAGGCACAAGTGAAGTTGGGTTTTAGCCAACTTCACAGGGTAGGTATTGATTATACCTACAGACGATGCATTGAATGGAAAATGGAAAGAAGCTTCTCTCCCAAGCCCACCATATGTGGGCTCCTTGAGAACAAGAATCCAGACTATATTTAGAGTCTAGCAGAGCACCTGGATTATTCAAGGAGACTCTCCAGGGAGCTGGTGACATATGAAGTGGTTAATTTTCTCTTTGCCTTGCAGGGGGTAGGAATAAAATTAACAAAATATGACTATTAAACTCTCTGGGCCCCACCAAAGAAATTAAATTAGACATAAAAAAGGGAATGAAATGTGTAATATTAGCAAGATCCTTCGAAAAACTTCTTTTGTTCAGAAATTATGCTTACTTGCTGTTGAATGTTTCCATTAAGAGAAGTTATACAAGTGGCATTTAGTCAATGCCATTATTGCCTAAAATTTCTGCTCTTGATAAAGTAATTAAAAAGGGGGTCAGAGGTGGGGTGGCCTGCTAACCAGATATCCTAATCCACCAGATTGTCCAAGTGACTTACAGCTTGGGAAAGAGTAGTGAAAAGAAGGGGCATCCAAGATGGCTCGGGCATTCAAAACAATCACACCTTCATCACAGGGCGGATGAAAGTGGCCATAATAGCTCAATGATGATTTTCATATAAAAGATAACTTAGAGACAGGATAAAGATTGCAATTAAACTAATTTTTTAGAATGCTTGATTAATGTCTGTCTTGTCTACTTCTGCATGTCCTGTAATTGTGTTTGAAAGAATCAAATTAAGGCTCATCCGTGGAGTGAAGTTTCGTTTTAAGTTTTAAAACATTTGTTCATTTCCACATTCACTTGTTCTACTAATTCTTTAGAAAGTATCTACTTCAACATCCTCATTACACAGGTTAAAAGAAACCTGAGGTCAAGGAAGGTGTAAAGCAGCCTCATCCAAACTAGCAAATGTCAGAGACATAACGCTAACCCAATCTTCCTTATTCTCGGGCAATGGTGTTTTTCCCTTGCATCATAGTTTTACTTCAGGCTGACCCTTGCTCTGTCCAAGATATGCTTAATACAGCTTTAAAAAATCCTGCAAATAAGACTTTTCAAGTGATTGAAATGCTTATTGAGAGGTAAGATATTATACACTGGGCGCCTTCTTCACCATGTCTGAGTCGTTCTCTAGATGTAGGTTAAGCCCCGGAACAGCAAGTTTCCTTTTACTTCCAACACAGAAACAGGGCCATGTCCCAGGAAGAAAAGCTGGAGGCGGGCCCAAGCGCCTTGATCATCAACCATCAAACCGAAACGACACTAAAGAAACCATTTTATGCCAAGAAGGTGCCTGTTGTTAAACTTTCTAGAAAGTTAAGAATTACATATTTTTTAATTGTTTTGCCTCGGGAAAAGGGTTTGTCTTATATTAAATATGTAGTTTACACTTGTTTCATGAATATTATTTTTCATTCTGTTTTCTCAGAATCCTTTGGGGACTTTCCCCTGACTCTGACCCTAGGTGATTCTAGTGGGAGGTCAATCTTGGGGTCCAGAGTCCCTGACTACAGCTTAGGTGAAGGTCCCAAGAACTGATGCCAAATCAAGTCTCTTCCTCCAGGAATTTGAATCGTGGACAATTATATACATGAGGTGGCTGAGGCTGGATGACCAGACGGAAAAATCTTGGAGAGATTATTAATGGGTCCTGCCACCAAGACCGCTGAAGATGCTTGTTCCCTTCTCTCCCAATGCCTAGGTCTTCAGCTCTTCCTTCAATTCATTAGTTGTCCAGTAACCAGCTTATTTGTCTGTCTATTTATGTGTCTATTGCTTAATCTACATGGGATTGCTGTTGCTTGCAATCAAGTAAACCAGCCTTGCTCAACTACTGAATAGGGATGTGATCCTGAGCAATTTCCTTCCCCTCTCTGGGCCTCAATATTCTTATCTATAAAATGGGCATGATAAATTGGGTTGGATGGTCTCTATACATGAGCAAATAAGGGAGTACGCATAAGATGATGAGCAAATTTTAAAAAGAAGAATGCCTATTTTAAGCTTTGTGCTAAGCCCAGAGGACTACAATGATAAATAAGACACAGATGAGTGTTAAGAGTTCACTCTATTGGGCTTCCCTGGTGGTGCAGTGGTTGAGAATCCGCCTGCCGATGTAGGGGACACGGGTTTGTGCCCCGGTCT
>NC_041231.1:31069522-31091778 GCF_002837175.3 Physeter macrocephalus
GTTTGTGCCCCGGTCTGGGAAGATCCCACATGCCGCGGAGCGGCTGGGCCCGTGAGCCATGGCCGCTGAGCCTGCGCGTCTGGAGCCTGTGCTCCGCAACGGGAGAGGCCACAACAGTGAGAGGCCCGCGTACGGCAAAAAAAAAAAAAAAAAAAAAAAGACTCCACTCTATCATTCTGGGCATCTAACTTTTTAGGTAACTGGCATAATAGAGCCAGTATTTCCAAATTTTCCTGATTGAAATAAGGAATTTTATTGTACAGAAATGATGAGGAACCACAAAAGGGCTCACAGAGTGAAATACCTTGAGTATAGGTATTTGCTGCAAGCAGTCTCTTGGTCCCTATTAGCCTTCCTGGCACCCCTGACGGAAGGATGGGTGCACTGTTGCTGACTTGACGCCTCTGGAAACAGTGACTCTTACCCTAGAGCAGCTCCTACCGTGCATCTCAAAGCTTTGAACCTTCACTAATGAATGCTTGGCTCAGCCAGGGCAGCTGTCAGTGGGTTGGCCCTATTTAATCCTGACATTGATGTTCATGATATCGGGCAGGTTTTGAAGCTCTTACACACAGCTATGTACTCAATCTGAATTTAAGAGAAAAACAGGAAATGCTACTTCATCACTTGCCTCCAAATTGGTCTTTTTTACTTCTCTTTAGCAAACCCCAAGTGACAGCCACTGGGTGTAGGGGTGAAAGTAGCAAGATGGCTGGAGCCTCCTTTGAAGGCCCTCCTTATGGCCCACAATCACCCCACCCCACATCTGAACCTTCACCCATCTTCAGACTCAAGAGGGAGAATCTATAAGCATAAGCTTTCTTTTCTGAATTAATCAGATGAGTCAAGATATATGAAACACCATATTTTATATATCTCCTTTAAACTCACAAGAGCCCAGTGAGGTAAGAATTACCCTGGTTTTCCAGTTGGGGAATCTGAGACTTAGTATCTACCAAGAGGAAAGCCAAGATTTGAATCCAAGTTGTCTGACTTCAACCTCTTGGCTTATCTTAACCACTCTATTTTTCTGCCTTTTGCCTCTTCCTTTGGTAATGGGAAGCAGGGGAGGGAAATTGATAAATAACCAGAGACAAGATTAATAACTATACTCTTATGCTCTATGTGGCATGATTATGTAAGATTCATTACTAATAAACACTGGAAGCATTCCTACCTGAGCTTAAGCATAAATGTTAGACTTTGGAGCGGAGATCTTGGTGAGGCCATCCCAAGAAATAAAAGGCACTTGACTTTGTCTCCCATTCCTGCAACTTTAGACATTCTGCTTTCAATTATCCACAGTAACATTTTGAATTCCAGACAGTTTCACCCCAACACCCATGGAACTTTGGAGATGAATTTCTCTTGTCTTCCTTTCCCTCTAGGTACAAATTCTATTTAATATTGAATTGTGAAAAAAACCTGATAGAAAAGCAAACAATACACTCCTGCTAAATCCTACCATGCATTACAAAGTTGAACAAAAAGATTGTGAGCAACTGATTCTCTGCTAGTCAATCGTATTGGCAGAAAAAATAATCATTCAGACCTCCAGGTTAGAATAACATGAGTACACAAGTACAACTGGAGAAAGTCCTTCAAAGTTATTAGCATAGTTGCTATTGGGTTTTCTTGAGGCCTTCTATCATGGATCTAATTTTCATATATTATAATTACCACTTAGTAAGCACCAACTGTGTGCCAAACAGTGTGCAGAATTGTATATGAATACCACTGTGTTTAAGAGAATAACAAGAGGTAGATAGATAACAAATGCTTCTATTACCCTTGGGAAATTGAGGCATAGACATTTGCCCCAATAAATGGCACAGTCAAGACTCAAAGCCAGGAAAGTCTAATTTCAAAGCCTATATTCCTAAGCCCTGTGCTAGATGACTTCCACTCTTCCAAGAAAGGAAGTGTTGCTAGGTTTAGAAATCATTCTATCGATGGGTTCAATGTCATGCACTTTACAAATATTCCACCTCCCTCACTCCTACTTATCAGGCAATAGAGGAAACGTATAAAAATATCCAGTCACATTTGTCAAACATGATCTGTTTTTCATGACTGCAGTAAAGACTCAGTAGATTTCCACTGATATCAGCTGGAGAAATAATCAATTCCACTGCAAACTCACCTTGCACTTAATGTCATTCGTTTGCCCTTGTAGATGATTTAATAGACTTTCTGGGGACCTAAGTGTTCATACTATAAAAGGCCAATATTGAGAGATGTAAGAATGTGCTAGGAAAAAAAAACAGAGTTTCTACTTTCAAAAAGTCTCAGCTTCCTAGCACATTCTTTATGCCTATGTGAACTGGGTGACAATTAATAGGGCATAGTATTAGGGACTTCAGTTGGACCCAGGATACTGAGGGGCATGAGCTCTCAGAGACAGTGCAAAGGACAGTGCTTCATGAAAAGGCTGAGATCTCAGTCCAGCCTCTTTCACTTCTTCAGCATACAAAGTGTTTTCTCTCTTTCTTCCCTCTGCATCAATGTCACAACAGAACCAAAACAGCTAGACCCATAGCGAAGAACCAGCAGGGACACTGTCTCCACTGATGACCTGACTACTTGATATTTGGTCAATTACCTCCTTTCCACAGAATGTAGCTTAGATTTTCCTTCTATGCATTTGATAAAAGCAAAAGTAACCATCTCAACATCTGTCATATCAGGAAGACATTTTTTTTTACTCAAAATAGTATCTATTACAGAAAATGACAATAGCAACAAAAATAAAGCAGCAAAAAAAAAAAACATGCTTCAGCCGTGCTGAGTCCCAGCTTGGGATCGTCTTCAGTGACTGTTAGTATGCCATCTTCCATCACCTATATTTTTCTGCCATTCGCTGCTGTGTTGGTAACTGAGTCTATCATTCAACTATTAAAAATTGCCCAAGAGGGGTTTGAGACAGGTTCTGATGATACAAGTAGATAATGCTTGCCTTGTCTCCAACAGTTTATTCAGATGTCCAGTGTCTTCAGAATTGAAAAGCTATCATTAAAATGACCCTAAAGGGACTTTGGATTAGCTACATAGAGCTGAGGGTGCAAGGAAGTTGAATGAACTAAAATTCTAGAAAGTGATAAGACCTTCCTAAGAGAGAGGAGAACAAATAGTTATTTTATCCTTGGTAGAATTGTGGTGGGGGAGAGGAATCTGTGAAAACATGGATTAAGATAAACCAGCCAAACATTTAACAAACTTTTAATGGCTGCATGCGAGCTGGCAGGAGAAATGAGAATCCTAAGAAGCCTCAACCATGGAGAAATTCTGCACCCATTCATCAACTCTTTCCCATAGGCTTTCACTAAATGCTTGAGGGTGTGATGCTGAAGACTGAAAATGGTGAGGGAGAGGTGACAGAAATTCTTTCAAGGGATCCCAGACTTTGAAAAAGCTGTACTTCAGTGGTCCTCCACAGGCTGAGGATGGGGCAGGAGGCCAAGAGAAATCCCCCAAGTACCCAGCACTGAGAGCAAAGAGAACTTCTCTGAGATCAAAATGCTGAGAGAGGCCGTAAAACAGAGAGGTCCAAGAAGTCTTTTACAGGACTCTGATCTCAAGCCCTTCTGAAGGGAAAACCCTTCAGGTGAACTGAATCTAACTAAAGTTAAGTCAAAGCTAAATATAGATTAGATTGACTCAGCTCCCGATATGATTAGCCCCACAGAATAAGGAACATACCATTTTCAGGAGACAAATAATATTTACTTATATTTCTGCTGGTCTTTGGACACAGTATGTAGGACACAATAAAAAATGTGAGACCTTTTGAAGAAGCAAGAGCATGTGACCTATGGTCAAATAAGAAATAATCAATAGACAAAAGACTCAGAGATGACCCAAATGTTAGTAATATAAGACAGGGAATTTAAAATGATGAAAATGGATTAAAGATCTAGAAGGAATGGTGGACAATGTGTGTGAACAGATGGGGAATTTTAGCAGAAACTATAAAAAGAACCAAATTGAAATGCTAGAAATTAAAAAAAAAGTCAGAAGTAGAAAATTCATTTAGCTTTAACAGAAGACTAAATACAATAAATGCAGGGATCAGCAAGCTTGAAGATAGGTCAAGAAAAGTTACCCACACTGACCCAAAGAGAAAAAGAATGCAAAACATAAAACAAAGCATCAGCAATCTGTGGTTCACTATCAAAACCATCTACCATATATGTAACTGGAGTCCCAGAAAAAGGATAGAGAGAGAATAGGACAAAAAATACCTGAAGATTGATGAAAATCAACCCACAAATCTAGTCACCAGGATAAATCAGAAGGTACCCATTACTAGGCACAGAGAGGTCAAACTGCTAAAAAACAAAAATAAAGAAAAAAATTTAAAAGAAGCCAAAGAGAGAAAAAGAAATACTACGTATCGAGGAACAATAATACAAATTATAGGTGACTTCTTACCAGAAAGAATAGAGGCAGAAGACAGCAAAACAACATCTTTAATGTACTGAAAGAAAAAACAGTCAAACTAGACTATGTTTAATGAAAATATTCTTCAAAAATGAAGGTAAAATGAGACACCTTCAGACATATAAAAATTGAGAATTCATTTTCAGCATGTCTGTATATTAAGAATGCTAAAAGAAATTCTTCCAGCTGAAAAGAAACATTAGATGAAAAGCCTGAATCTTTGAGAATGGAGAGCATCAGAAAGAATAAATATGTAGGTAAATGTAAAGACCTTTTTATGACCTATTTGTATATCTACAATAATACCTTTCTTTAAAAATGTTTGGCTGTTTAAAAGAAGAAAGAATAAGAATATTCTGTGGGGCTTACAGAATATGCAGAAGTAAAATATGAAAACAAGAAGACAAAAGATGAGAGATGGAAATGGAAGGGTACTGTTGTAATATACTACATCATGAAATAGTTCCATAGTATTTGAAGGTTGATAGCACTAGGTTAAAAGTGAACATTCTAGGGCTTCCCTGGTGGCGCAGTGGTTGGGGGTCCGCCTGCCGATGCGGGGGGCGCGGGTTCGTGCCCCGGTTCAGGAGGATCCCACGTGCCGCGGAGTGGCTGGGCCCGTGAGCCATGGCCGCTGAGCCTGTGCGTCTGGAGCTTGTGCCCCGCAATGGGAGAGGCCACGGCAGTGAGAGGCCCGCGTACCGGAAAAAAAAAAAAAAAAAAAGTGAACATTCTAGCCTCTGGAGCTATCACTGAAAAAATACATAAAGATATAAAACTAAAGAATTTTAAAAAGAGAAAATTCTAAAACCATTTCTATTCATCCAAAGACAGGAAGGAGAAACACACACACACAAACAGATGGTCAAATAGAAAACAAATATCAAGATGGTAGGCTTAAACCCAACTATATCAATAATTACATAAAATGTAAACAGATTATATTCTTCAATTAAAAGTGAGAGGTTATCAGACTGGATTTTGAAATGATGTTTGGAAGAAACACCACTTTAAGTATGATGACACAGACAAGCTGAAAATATGAGGGTGGAAAAGACAGACTACGCAAACACTTAGCATAAGAAAGCTGTAAGCACTACATTAATGTCAGACAAGGTAGACTTCAAGAAAAAGAGTATTACCAGATGTAAGAGGGCAAATTACCTAATTAAAAAAGGTCAATTCATCAAAAAGTCATAACCCGTTAAATTTTTATGCATCCAATTCCAAGCTTTAAAATATGTAAAGCAAAATCTGACAGAATTAAGGGAAGAAATAGACAATTTCTGTCTCATGAATTAATAGAACACGAAGACCAGAAAAACGGCCCAGCAAGCATAGAGAAAAGTTGAACAATTCTTTCAACCAACTTTATCTAATAAACATTTCTAAAACATTATACCCAACAACTGCAGAATATATATGATTTTCAAATGCACATGGCACATTCATTGTAAAATATACTGAGACTTGTTTTATGACCCAGTGCTAAGACTGAAATTCTCTTTACCACAACAATATTGTTAGAAGTTATTAACAGTAAGATGTCCAGAAAACTCAGACATCTGGAAATTAAACAACACCCTTATAAATAATCCATGGATCAAAATGGAAATCTCAAGGGAAATTAAAACATATTTTGAAGAGAAGTAAAATGAAAACGCAGTAAATCAAAAGTTGTGGGATGCAGCAAAAGTCGTGCTTATAGTGGAATATATAGGTTTCCAATGCCTATATTAGTAATCAAGAAAGCTCTAAAATCAACTGAGTAAGCTTCCATCTTCAGAAGCTAGTTAGAAGGACAGATTAAACCCAAATATAAGTAGAAGGCTCAACTAATCCAATTCAGTCACCTTTCAGATGAAGAAACTTTCAGATGCCCAAAGTTAAGTAATTCACATGAGGTCACACAACCAATCAAGAATGAAAGCAAAACTCTTAAAAACCCATTTCTTATAGATGATGTGTCTCCTCTCATACCTCAGCCTTCTGTTCTTCCATTTTACTTCCTGTGATTTAAAATTCTTCCTTTAAAGGACCCTGTTTCTTCCTGTAATGGGCAGCAGAACCCATCCAACCATCGTTGGGAAGTGAGGAAACTGAGCTTTCTTGTAGCAGTTTGGGGTTGTGACCAAACTCACAGATGTATTTCTGCTGAGGAGATGTCACCCTACTAAGTTCTGAAATGGAAGTCTTGCTGCAGGCCTTAGACCAGAGGCCAGAAAGGAAAAACTTTATTTTCTTTATGTGTCCTAATTTCAGTCATGATGAGGCTACTAGTGACCTAGAATGGAAAGCATGGACTTTTACTACCTCCCTTTCAGCTTCAAAACCCAGCACAGCATCCTAAGCTGTAAGTGGGAAATCCATGGACCCAACACTCGTTCACTCTTCTGAGGGCAGCTCCCCAATTTTTCCTCTGAATAATCCCCCCGATCCACTTAGAGTCCACCTTATTTATTTATTTAGCTGCACTGCTGGGCATGCAGGATCCTAGTTCCCCCACCAGGGATAGAACCCGTGCCCCTTGCAGTGGAAGCGGAGCCTTAACCACTGGACCTCCAGGGAAGTCCGAGTCCACACTGTTTATGTGGTATTGGTTTTAACTCATCTCTAGCGAGTTACTGAATTGTACCTACTTGAGCATTTCATCGCCACCGTGCTCAAGCCAACAACCGAGATTGGATCAGGAATGGGCACATGACCCAATATGAGCCTTTAAGACACAGTCTGACTTCTTTTGCTAGGGTTTATGTCTTGTTGAGGGATAGAGGCATAGTTTGTCTTTTTGCTGAACTTAGAAACGTTAAAATGTAAGCTTTCAGCTTGCATGGGCTATATGCGGAAGGATTCTACGTGAGAGTGACTCTAACACAGAGGAGAGCTGACTGAGCCCAGAGCAAAAGAGAGAAAGATGCTGGCACTCCATAACACTGCTAGTACTCTGAATCGAGCATAAATATTTCCTTGTATTTTTAAACTGGTTTTTCATGTTGGATTTTTAAAAATCATATTCAACTAAAAGAGTCCCAACGGATGAAGAGCCCAAAAAAGGACAATATCTTAGAGACATATAAACTTCAAAATAGTGCCCAAACTCTAGAGAGGCATGGAACCAGCTCTATTCCAAGGAGAGTGAGTACCCTGCCCAAAGCCCAGGCAGTGGGCCTGGGTTAGGCACTGGATGTAAAGGCAGCCAGTGAGCTGACTAACTGGATTCTTGCTCTCACCAATTTTAATTAGAAAACTCAAAAAAAAAAAAAATGAGATGGTGGGTATTCTGGGCTGAATGTTTGTGTCCCCTCAAAATATGTAAAATTTAACCCTATCCCTCAAAGTGATGGTATTAGAAGATGGGGCCTTTGGGAGGTAATTAGGATTAGATGAGGTCATGAGGGCAGAGCCCTCTTGAATGGGATTAGTGCCCTTATAAGAATCACAAGACAGCTGCTTCACTGCTTTCTTTCCACTTTGTGAGGTTACAACAAGAAGTTAGCCATTAGCTGTCTCCAACCCGGAAGAGGATTCTCACCAGAACTCAACTATGCTGGCTCTGAGCTCAGACTTCCAGCCTCCTGAACTGTGAGAAATCAATGTTTATAAGCTCTTCAGTCTATGGTTTTGTTTTTGTTTTTTGTAACAGACCAAACTGACTAATATTATTGGCAATAGGAACTAAAGCTTAAAGTATTAAATAGTTTTGTTTTGTTTTTTTTCAAAGATGAAGGTATAAGGTAGATTTAGTCCTCTGAGGTAGAATTAGGATGCAAGAGTCATGCTAACTCCAAGTTATGAAGCAGCAGAATCCATAAAGAAGTGGAAGTCATGAAGTATAGAAAACAAATTGAGAGAAGAGGGAAGGAATAGGCAAGTCAAGAGTGCAAGATAAACAGAAAATTAGCAAAAAATAACAGAAGACCATGTGGTCCATGAGAGAGAATGATGGAGAGAGAAAAAAGATCTGAGATAATACTAAGTGTATTTCAAATTCCATTTCTCACCAGACCTAGCTTGTCTCCAGCAGTCCTTGGTTTTTGGATTCTACTAGACATAAGGACTCTGTTTTCATGTGGTCCTATATTCTCAGCTCAGTTCCTGTGCGTACTAACTTGGCGATCTTGAGCTAGTAATTTAAAATTCACTATGACGCCTTTTCCTTGCCTGTAAAGTGGTATAATGATGGTACAAGCTTCCCTGGATTGTTGTAAAGATACACTAATCCATGTAAGGGTATTAGCATAGTAATTGGCACACAGTAAGTAATCAGTGGAGCTTTCTTCACTTGTATTATTGTTTTGTATTATTCATTCAAATATATGTTGAGACTCTAATTTTGATAGTCCTCTACATACTGGGGATACAGTGATGAATGAAAACAAGACCCCTGTCCCACGGAGAATAAAACAAAGCAAAGCATATAAGCCATGAAGGTTACATGTTATCTTTCCTGTTTCATTTATTAGCCTCCCAAAACATCCTTATGGTAGTTCACAACTCACCTCATTTGAATTGTCTTCTTTAAGACTCTATTCCTTTATCCAAAAATGTGTAACCAAAACCAGCAGCCTGGTAGAATGGAGACGTTAGGAATCTAGGGACATGCCTCTGGATCTAAAATGTCTCCTTTTGAAATTTTCTCAAATTCTCCATACCCTAATTTGCTTACATGGGAAGTAACCAAAGTACATGAAAAATAAGTCATGGGGATTTTTTGACCTCATTGGAAGAAAGATACTAGTTAGACTCGAGAAATTATAGTTATTTATCCATGTTACTATCAGTATTATTTCTACCATTCATGATTTAAAACTCCAAAGCATACACATTTAAGAAAATTTGTGGAGTATTTGTGACAGGAGCTCAGAGTCCAAAAATATTATTTTTCTTAATAATCTTGATTAAGAAGTCAGACATCCAAGGGTTGACAACATCAAAAAAACAAACAAACAAACAAACAAACAACAAAAACCAGCTCTGGTGAGGTATATAGACAGAGAAATCTGATCCTTCTTGTACTTGAAAACTTTTTCTCCTGTCCTTATTTTTGATGAGCTGATCAAAATCTGAAACTGTGTTTCTGCCAGAAATCAATCATTGAAAAATGGTGACTCAGATCTCATGAGCCAAAGAGAATTGTGCCTATTGTGACCTTTAGTTTTAAATTCCATTTCATTAACTTATGTCTGAAAAGAATGAGAAATCAACAGCAAGTCTAGACTGAGTTCCAGCATCAGCTATAATTGTGGAAAATAATGTGCCTGACAGCTCTTGTTTTATAACCATGCATCAATGAAGCCCAGTAAATGGGCATGTCAGCCACCAAGTTCACTAGACAGAGGAAAGTTCCTGAGACTCCATGGGAACAGACAATACCCTATACTCAGTAGATTTCCCAGTGGAGACAAGCATCAGACTGGGAATCAGGAGAATTCAGTGTGATTCTTGGCTGCCATTGGCTCTTCTTGCTTATGGATGTGTCACATTACCTGCTAAGTCTCTATTCCTGCTTTGTAGGTTGAGTTATAATACCTACTAGTTGTGAGGTTCAGCATCAAAATGAGATGGTAAACATGTCTGGAAAACACTAATTCTGTAGCGAGTGTATGTTGAATGAAGTATGATACAAATGGGTTGGAAAACACTGTAAAATGGGGATATATTTGAGCCAGCTGAGTAATTTCCATGAGCGTCTTCAAAAATAGTTCTAAAATAATCCATTATATATTACAGCCATGATATTAATTTCTTGTTGGGCTTTATACAAAGTCCCTAAAAACTATGTCTCAATTTCCCATATGAGCAATAGATGAAAATGGCAGACAGCAATCACGTATACATGCACACACATATGCACACACACATATAAAATATACCCACATGAGTGCTAAATTTCTTTTAAAATTCCTATATTCAGTCATTCACTCAACCATTCAGCAGATACTTTTTAAATTTCTACTGCCTGCCCAGCACTGTGCTAGCCACAATAGAGAAAGCAAACAACGAGACCCAAAGTTTGCCCCTCGTGGAGTTTACACTGTAGTATATTTGAACAAATGAATTGAGCACCATGTGATGGCTGGTAACAAGGGAAGTACGTGGGTTGTGTGCGATTGCATCGGGAGCCCTTGGCCTACTACATATTTTACTAAGAAAATCCCTCGAACCCAAACATTTCAGCGCTCTGGCTTTTCTAGGTAAGAGTTAATACCATCATCAAAGACTAGCATTCTCCTTGAGCTCAGCTGTCTGCTGTGACATCTCTCACCGCAGATGACACTGGCTGTCAGAAACAATTGCATCTTTAAGAAAGGATGAAGAAAATTCCCCCTCTGGCTCTTAAGCGAGTGTGCCAGGTGTCAGTGTTATGCAGGAGGGGACTTTTCAAATCAGCAGCTACAGCAGAACTCAGAACAGCCTAGAAAGCAGCAGACCCATCCATCAGGTGGCTGGCAAGCCTCCCTGCTGGAATGATGTATATTCTGTGCCAGTGAGGGAACGGACCCTATTTATATCCAGTAGTGCACAGATCTTTCTTACAGGTTTATGTACAGAATTTTATTCTTTTGCCTGCCCACAATTCACCAACCCCCATCTTTAGTAAAACACTCAAACTGTCTCAAGGAAGTCACTCTCCTCTCTACTGACATGACATGATTTGTGGGAGAGCTGTGCACAGGCCTATCTCTTGAAGCACCCTATCCTCTTAACCAGAGTAAATGGCTAGAGAAATGGGGACATTACCTAGGCCAAGCCAACATCTTCAATCAAAACTAACCCAGTACTTTGCTTTGGGAAAAAAAAAAGGAAATAAGGCATTGCAGTTCTGAAGTTGAAACTGAATATAAGACTCGACTGACTTGTAGCCATCTTGTCACCCCCATTAGGAAAGTGCATTTTTAGTTTTTTAAGGAACCCTCCATACTGTTCTCCATAGTGGCTGTATCAATTTACATTCCCACCAGCAGTGAAAGAGGGTTCCCTTTTCTCCACACCCTATCCAGCCTTTATTGGAATAGAGCTACCATAAGACGCAGTAATCCCACTCCTGGGCATATATCTGGAGAAAAACCACAAATGGAAAAGACACCAGCACCCCAGTGTTTATCGCAGCACTACTTACAATAGTCAAGACATGGAAACAAGCTAAATGTCCATTGACAGAGGAATGGATAAAGAAGATGTGGTACATATATACAATAGAATATTACTCAGCCATAAAAAAGAATAAAATAATGCCATTTGCAGCAACATGGATGGACCTAGAGATTATCATTCTAAGTGAAGTAAGTCAGACAGAGAAAGGCAAATATCATTTGGCATCACTTATAGGTGGAATCTAAAAAAAAAAATGATACAAATGAACTTATTTACAAAACAGAAACAGACTCACAGGCTTCGAAAACAAACTTATGATTACCAAAGGGGAAATGTGGGGAGGAGGGGAGTGGGATAGGTTAGGAGTTTGGGATTAACATATACACACTACTATATATAAAATAGATAATCAATGAGGACCTACTGTATAGCACAGGGAACTCTACTCAATATTCCTATATGGAAAAGAATCTGAAAAAAGAATGGATATATGTATATAACTGAATCATTTTGCTGTACCCCTGAAACTAACACAACATTGTAAATCAACTATAATATCAAATAAAAATTTAAAGAAAGAATGGAGCCAACAGGGAACAAAGCGTAGCCAAAAGAAACAGAGAGAGAACCTGGATCCCCATGAAATAATTTTCAGCTTGGAGCCCACTGTGCCTAAAACAGAACTCATTTTTTTTTTTAAAGAATTTGAATTGAATTTTTTTGTTGTTTGCATTTGAGAAAATTATGGTGGGTCTGGATGGTACATGTCTAATCACTACTAGGGCAAATGCTCTGGGTTACAGGATGGTTTGAATTGTTTTATCCACCTTCTTTCTACACAAACCAACTACGAGATAGCTGAATTTGTACCCAGAGTTGTATGATTCCACAGCCCAGATACATAACTGTTCTGTTAGACTTGCCTTCCTATCAATTAACATAGTCAGTCATCCTACCCAAGGACATTTGAATTTTAAAAAGTGACAGTTGGTTAAGAATTACATATCCCAAAGGGATGCATCTTTTTAACAATATTTGTAAGATGATTGAAATGTCTTCCCTTCCTCTCTCCTTATTGTTTATTGCTAAATCAAAATATATCTGAAAAATCTTAAGAAATGAAACGTTATAAAATGGTTTTCCAAATCATACTACAGTCAGAACTTTCATTTCTCCCCCTTACTTCTAGCCAAAGATTTACCGAATGGCTGGATTTCAGGCATACAGTTTGGGAATCATATTAGTAAATGATCCTTAGCTTCTAGTTTAATGTGGATAAGTCTTATGAAGACAGGTAGTGCTGAAATATCAGGGGCTTCTAGAAACCCCTGACTGTACTCAGGCCAGGCTGGAGCCCTCCAGCACTATGCCAGAGTCGAAAAATCAGTCAGAGCCTTCTGAGTGCCCAGAGTGGGTATAGATAGAATGCCCAATTGTTGAAACACATAGGCTCTGAAGTTAGACCGCCCTCAGGTTAAATTCTAGCTCAGAAAAATAATACTTAACCCTTCTAAGCCTTGATGTCCTCTTCAGCAGCAGGGGTATAATCGTAGGGCCTATCACATAGGGCTGTTGAGAAGATTAAATAAGATAATATAGGTAAAGAACTTAGCAACAGAAGAAAGCCTTAATCAACTTTAGCCGTCATTAAAATATACAAATTATGCTTAAAGCCTTGAAGGAGTCCTCATTCATCAGAGTGCTATATTTCACTGCATTTGAGCCTTGAGAAGAGACAGGAAGGCTTTAAGAACTGACTTCCATGGCCCACTGGGTGTGAAACTAGAACCTTTTTCTCCATACTCCGAGTTCACTGTCTTTTTCTGCACTGGAGTAGGTCACCAGCAGGGGTTCCTTTACAACCAGGGAACGGCCGGACTCCTCCAGTGTTTGGCGGCTCTTAGTGTACGAAATACCAACAGGTGATTCTAAACAATAGTGGTACGCATATGAATATATATATAATTGTTTACATTAACAATTCACAGTGTACTTCAGGCAATGTGGTCCAGTAACAGGGCACAAGCACAAGGCTGAAAGATAAGCCTTTCTTTCTATCTTGTCACTGTGCCTCCATAACTATATGGTAACCTTATCTTCACATAATTTTAAGTGACCCTCATGCTTCACTTCTCCTACCCCATGCTGGGTCCATATCACCAGAAGTGGAATTGATGTGTAAAGGAAAAATATTATAATATCACTAATCAACCATTTATTATTTAACTATAAGAAGCCGTACATCAGATTTTTTCCTTCCCTTGTAGAATATGTTTTGTGACATTGAAGATGTAGCACAAGATAGAAAATATAACACAAAGAAAGTTGTGCTCTTATTCCCCAGAGTAAGAAACAAAACATTACTAATATACTCGAAGGCTCTGTTCATAACATATTTTTTAAAGTGGGTCTACTTGAATTACAGAGAAATAGAAGGCATATTTCATTCATTCCCTCATAATTACATAATCCATTGAGAGCTCATCTTAATATGAAGGCAACAAGGGTTTTGTTGTATCGCTTTGGAGGCCAGAAGGCTTCCTGGCTCCACAAATTACACCCCTCTTCTCCAGATCTCCCTCTCTTCCCTGCGATTTAAACATCCTGAGCCCCCTTCCTCCCACATTTTAGAAACTGCAGCCTGAAACACTGCAGTGTGAGTATTGATCCAATGGCAATCTCTCAAGCCATCGCAGATCCTAGTGGGACCTGGCTGAAAATGGCAAATCATCCAACAGTAGGACTGAACTTAGAATTTAGGTGCCATTCAGGTCTGAGCTTCTATCTATAAATTCCCTATGTCCCCTTTGGACTTTTCATAAAGCACAGTGTGTCAGCTACTACTACAAAAACAACTTTGGCCTTGGAGATTAACCTGAAAAAACATATTTTGGGTCTGGATTAGACATGATCCCCACCTCTGGCTTTCAGGAATGAATATCAGTCATTAGGTATTACAGTTGTCTGACGACTCCTTAGTCGCACTCTAGCTTTCATCTCAGCTGAAAGATGAGAAATGGGTACAGACGTAGGGTTCAGGGTGAGTGCTTAAATGGATAGAACTATAGTGATATTCAGGATGCCACTGGGCTCTGTGGTCTTTAGATCTTGCTGGGTGGACCACACTTACCCACTAAAAATGCTTTACTCAGTGCTATCCGATACATCAACAGAAATGAAAACTTTGTTCGTCTTTTTTTTTTTAAACCACAGTTTTCATGCAATTCAGCTGGCATTTGAAAGTGTGCAATAACATCTATGAAATCACTTTATAAACTCAACATCTCCATGCCGGAGCAAGGAATTCTCATTGTTATGAAAAGCAATTTTCATTGACTTCTGTGTGGCAAACCATCTTGAATCGTTCAGTGCAAACGTGCCGTGACCAACAAAGAGGAGGAGGGTGGTATGACTTGTGAGCCCTGGGGAAGCCGGTCAAGCATAAATCTGTCTTCTGGGATATAAATTTCCATAAAGGCAACCTCAGATATGATTATTAAGTGAGCCTGTGCCTTGCCGAAAGTCCCTAAAGGCAACATACGCTGCTAAAAGGGATGGCAAGTCACCTTCCATGATGATTTGCCTACAAATTAGATTCTTTGTAATAAACAATTGGTTGTGTGGAAAGGTACTTAAGATGATGGTACCTTGTTAGCATCTAGCCTCTTCAATTCCACACTTGTTTAGTTAACACCTAATATGTCTCTGCCAGAGTGCTAGGCACTGCTGGGGATGCAGCTATGAAAAAGACACAATCCTCAAATTTAAATAAGCTACATTCTAATACAGTTGACCCTTGAACAACATGGGTTTGAGCTGCATGGGTCCACTTACATGTGGGTTTTTTTCAGTGAACATGTACAATAGTACTACATGATCCAATAGTCGGTTGAATCTGAGGATACACAGCTGCCACACGGCAGGCTGACTGTAAAGTCATACATGGAATTTTGGCTGAGAGGAGGTCATCACCCCTAACCCCAGAGTTGTTCAAGGGTCAACTGTAGTTACATCCTAAACCAAGAATGCAAATGGCTATAATTCCATCAGAGATATCCTGAAAACCAATAGGGATTACAAGGATGAAGAGATTATGCAGTTGAGGGCCTCAAAAGAAAAAAAAAAATTAATGAAGTTTGTTTATATGATATAGACTTTGAAGGCTGCAGAGGATATTGACAGGTGATGATGAAAGAGAAAGATGTTACAGTCAGAACAAACATGAGCAAGATACAGAGATTTGAGCTGTGGGATACTTTTAGGAAAAAAAGCAAGTAGTCCATTTTAATTACATCACAGATATCCACTAGGAAAAAAATGGAAAATGATGACAACGTCAAGAAAACAACAGTAGGGACTTCCCCGGTGGTCCAGTGGTTGAGACTCTGTGCTTCCCTTGCAAGGGGTACAGGTTTGATTCCTGGTCGGGGAAAAAAATCCCACATGCTGCACGGTGTGGACAAAAAAAAAGGGGGGGGTGAATTTTTGCACAGCAGAGATTGGCATAACGTTGTAAATCAACTATACTTCAATAAAAAAAATTTTTTTTAAACAGCAGTAATTGAATAATGTTGACAGTGAGCACAGTAGAAACATTTATTGATCTGGGCATCGTTCTAAGTTCTTTCTATTTAATAATCATAGACTAGGTGAGGAAATCAGCACATTTATACACCATGTAGATACAGTCATCCCTTGTTATCCGTGGAGGGATTGGTTCTAGGACCCCCAAGGATACCAAAGTCCATGGATGCTCAAGTGCCTTATATAAAATGGTGTAGTATTTGCATCTAACCTACGTACATCCTTTCCTATAATTAAATCATCTCTCTATTACTTATAATACCCAGTACAATGTAAATACTATGTATGTAGTTCCTGGGACGTGGCCAATTCAAGTTCTGCTTTTTGGAAATTTCTGTAATTAGGAAATATATACATTTGCCATTTGCGGTTGGTTGAATCTGTGGATGCACAACGTGTGGATAGGGAGGGCTGACTGTACCTTCTTTCTTGGTGTCAATTTGTTAATATGAGTTCACTAGACCTTATTGGTTCACAAACTGACCCCTCTCGCTGAAGCGCAAAGAGAGACTGAAAAAGGAGGTGGGCCACTCCAGATTGGTAGGTGGTAGGTTTTAACAAGCAAGGGAGCTTACTTACCAGGTTTTTCTTGGGTGTCACAAAGCAAGTAGATTTTTGCACCCACCTGCCACAATCTTAAAAGTTCATGTAGAGGCCTTAATGGGGTTCAGTCGCATAAACCATCCAGATGGTCTCAACCACACCTTACTCTCTCAAGGCCGTGTCCTTGAAAATGGCTCCCACTCCAGGACGGGTGGGCAGAGCTTTCCTTCCAAGGATCGGGAGGGGGTGAGGAGGCCGTGATTGCTCAGGCCTCAATCTAGGGTCAATCAGTGGTTACATCCTCTGGATCATCTTCTCCAACACACATAAAGAAACACACACACACACATTTAGATCCACCAGTTCCCTTTAAACTGACTCTAAGGGAAGAGTCACATAAGTGCAGAGAGAGATGTGTACAAGAATGTTCACTGCAGCACTGTTTACAAAATCAAAGATTTGGAATCAAAATTGCCCAACTGTAGGTAATTGAGGAAACAATTCTTGGAATATTATCTGGTCATTAAAAATTTTTAAATACATGAATTGAACTTTAAAGATCTTTCCAAATAGATGGTAAGAGTGAAACAGAAGATCTGTTGATAATTTGTAAAACAAATGTGTTTTCTTTTTGGATATTAAACAGAAAAAAAATTCTGAAGGATATAAACAAAATTCCTAAAACAAATATGAATACTTTGTATAAGCTGGATATTTATTTTCTCCTTTGTCTATCATAATTATACAGTATTTTTATAAGTACAACATAAAGTAAGATTTAAAGTGTAAAGACAATAAAAATATAAAAAATGAATTTGTGCCTTTAAGCAGATAGATCCTACTCTATTTGTTTTCCTGGAATCATTGGTAGCTTATCTAAAGGATCTTAGGGCGTCCGAGGATTTGGGGATCTCTATCACAGGGCGCAAAGCAGCTGTCAGACCTTTAACTTAATAGGAGGGAATCTGAATTCATAGATCAGGTCAACTACATCCTTTCACATTCTCAAAATTCTGTGAGGTCTATGTGTAGGTGATGCAAACGTTAGATGAGAGTGGAAGTGGTCACGAATAATTTCAATGGAATCTGAAAACCAGGAAGGATTTTGAAGGATGATAGTTGGACTGAAAGACTTTCAGATTGGGGAGACCTGGAAAACACAGCAGATAAACTTCATGGAAGGACCTGAGGATGCTTGTTGTTTTAAATGCATTATTTTTATTTAATTTTTACCACACCTGGATGAACTAAATACTATTATACTAATCTTGTAGATGAAGTAACTAAGGCTCAGAACTTGTAACTTTCCAGAGGTCCCTCAACAGGAGGAAGTTGGAGCTTGCATACAACGCAAGCATGTAGAAATGATGGAGAAGTAGATTTCGGTTAAGCACAGAGAAGGGCAAGTAGGAAATGGGCCTCTACTGTATGTAGTGAGCTCCACAAGTTTGGTGGCAATCAAGTTCAGCTTAGATTCCTTTTAGGCAATGATTCCGAGGAGGAGACTATATATCACTGATGGTGTGACACCGTTTGAACATACAGTTCCTGACAACCCTGAGAATTCTGTCATCTGACCTTCCTGTGCCAAGAATAAAATTAGGTCCTCTTCTAACATTCAGACAAAAAAGAGTTCAGAACCTCCCTTAGGGGCCTAAAATTCTAGGAATTGACAAAGGAATATTTTCCACATATTTCTCCATTATCCTCACTACTATAATGTTCTTTTTCTTTTTATTTTATTGTCCCTTGTCCAAATTGCCTTATTCCATATCTGTTTCCTCTCCCCACCACCTCCATTCTGTCTCATGCTCTGTAGGAGACATCCTATGATTTCAGTTTTCCCTTTGCAGTACCCTTTTTAGACACTTTCAATCAATACACAGCAGCAAGGATGCAGGAAACAGCATACAATGGGAGAAATAATGTCATCAAATACTGTTAGAAGTGCTCAGAACTCCTTTGTTCATGGAACTCAAAGCCAAGTTCTGCTATTTTCTCCCAGCCAATGTCCCGGAAGCCATTCCTGCAATGTTAGAGCAGGAATAGTGATCAAGGCCTGCTGTGATCTTACAGTTTAAAAAAAAGACAAAGGGGTAACTGGAACCAAAAAGGAAGCAAAGTGACACACAACCTTCCCTCAGATCTTCTCTACAGAAACAAGAGTTCAGGGTGGTCCTTGCTCTGTCCACCCATTCATTCATTTCTTCATCAATTATATAAAAGATTCCACACCAAAGGAACCAAGTAAGACTTGGGAGAACAAAAGTGACCAGAGAATATGCAGGAGGAAAACAGCCTCCAGCATTAAATTCAAAGATAAATAAATGTCACAGGAAAAGCCACTGTAGAAGAGTTGACATTTGTGGCCACTGTCTGTTAGTCATAACAGACATCATAACATAATAGACAGTCATAACATGGATTCATTCAATCCCTCTGACTGTACAAGGAAAATCTTCCGAATTCCTGTTTATAGATGAATTACATGAGATTCAAAGAGGCTAAAAGACAAAACAAAACACCCTTAAGGTCACACAGCCCAGAAATGGACGGGTCTGGATCGGAATCTGTCTCCAAATTCTATGCTCTTGGCCCGAGAGGTGAGGAGAAGTGAAAGAGTATGTATCTCTATGCTTTCGGGAAATTTGTTTTCACCACCCCTGTTTCCTGCCTTGAGGAAGCAGAAAGGCAAGATGAGAAATAAGGGCAGGATGGAGAGCCAAAGAAAAAGAGAACAGGAGCCATTCCTGGCTTCCCTTGTCCCACAGCCATTCCATCACATGCAGGGATGCAGGTATTAGCCCCACCGTGCTCTTGACCTCTCCCACTCACTGCATCTTGTTTCTCTTCCTTGACTATCTTTCCTAAATACTTAGGTCCTATCAAGGGAGGCAAATTTGGATTGAAACTCTGATTTTCATCAAATCCGTATTTATTTATATATTTATTTAAAAGATTTTTTTTTTTTGATGTGGACCATTTTTAAAGTCTTTATTGAATTTGTTACAATATTGCTTCTGTTTTATGTTTTGGTTTTTTGGCTGCAAGGCATGTGGGATCCTAGCTCCTCAACCAGGGATCGAACCCACACCCCCTGCATTGGAAGGCGAAGTCTGAACCACTGGACCGCCCGCGAAGTCCCCATTAAATCCATATTTAGACTATTGCTGATTGTTTTAGTTCAGAGTGGCACTCTTTTCTGAACTAAAATTCTGTTAGATCCTACTAAATCCTGCCATTGGAATGACCTTTAATTTATACACAAACATAGCTTGTCTAACAACTCTACCTGAAAAACCCAGAAAACAGAGATCTTGGTTTCCATGTCTTGATTTCCTGTTTTATAGCACGCCTGGGCACAGAGATTTTTTTAAAAAAACCTTCCTTGAAAGATACAATTGAGAACAGTTGGAAAAAATTGATAGTAGAACGTGAGTGGAAGCCATGTGGCAGCTCAATACAGTTGGCCAAGACGTAACATTCTTTTTTTTTTAATTGAAATATAGTTGATTTACAACGTTGTTAATTACTGCCGTACAGCAGAGTGATTCAGTTATACATATATACTCTTTTTTTGGGTGCGGGGGTGGACCACACCACAGGGCTTGCAGGATCTTAGTTCCATGACCAGGGAACTAACCCAGGCTCCAGCAGTGACAGCTCCAGGTCCTAATCACTGGACCGCCAAGGAATTCCCTGTATATTTTTTAAAGATATTTTCTATTATGGTTTATCATAGGATATTGAATATAGTTCTCTGTGCTATACAGTAGGACCTTGTTGTTTATCTATTCTATGTGTAAAAGCTTCCAAGACCTAACATTCTTAGGGGCTGGTTTCAGGCTAGATCAATCCAAGCCATCTCCAGAACGCACTGGAAAGGACTGGTAGAGTCTCCAATCTGGAGGCTTGACCGACTGACAGCAGGAATGAGAAACCAAGCCTTGTCGATGTCATCTCTGAGCTCTGTCAGATCCAGCCTATTAAGCTGTAATGGGGACTGAGGCCTCAGCCAGGGAGGGACCTCAGAGTGAAACAAAGAGGCTGGTTCCCAGTTGATCAGCATTTCTCCCCAGGGGTTTTGGTTTTGTTTCTAAATAATCCAGAGAATTCTGAACTTGGGAGGAGTTTGTGTATGGGAGTGGGGAAGAAAATACTGATGGCCTGGTCAGCAGAAAACGAGGAATTGGAGAACAGTGCTCAAAAAGTGAAAGAATATTTTGTTCCATTTTTTGATTGCTAATCCAATGGAACAGCTCCTGACACGAGACATTTTTCAGCTGAATTTGCAGTATTAATATTCTCTCCATAACTTTCTTAAGTTTTAGACAATCAACAAAACAATAAATCAAGCCCAGATTTGTAGCCTCTGCCGATTTCTGTGGTGTACATACTCCCACCATGTCCTCTTTCAAGCTACCAACATGATATCCTGATGCTGGAATTAGAAAGAGGTAACACCTTACATAACCCATAGGGACGATCACGGCCATGCAGTAATTAGAAAATGAAGTTTTGAGTACTTACTGCTTTTGTTTTTAATTCACTTTATTTAATTTTAAGTTGACATAAATTAAACTTTAATAAAGGCTGTGTTTAAAAACCAGCTTAAAAAACTCCTGAAAATTCAGCAGTCAGCTCTCGCAAGCAAGTACGAGCCAATTCCAGAACAGAAACTATTCCCTCTTGCACTAGTAACTTTCTCATTATATTGAGACTTTTCATTATATACTTAGCAAAATCTAATATTACAGCATTTGTTTTGTACTTTAGTGTCTGTTTCCCGCACATCTATAGAGCAGACCCCACAAGAGAAGCAGCCTTGCTATGCTTCATTGGATTGTATTCCCAGCACCTGAAACAGCCCTGGCGCTATAGTACAATGCTCAATAAATATCTACCAGAGTCTGAATAAATAGAGAATATGTTATACCTGCCAATTAATGTGAAAAAGACAAGTAAACTAATACGATCTGGTTTAGGGAGCTAGCAGGCATTTCAGGTGAAGAAATTCATGAGGCCATAAACATAGGACAAGATGATCAACCTCAGCTAGAATTAAGAAAATGTCTTTATTACGATTACTATACACCCTGCCCACAGCTGGGGACTGTTTCTCACCACACCTTCTCATTTGAAGATACACCTTTGAGCATCACTCTTTTAAAATAAGCAGTGTGTCTATAAGTGATTCTGACTCAGGTGGCCTGTGACTGTATTTTTAACAAGTACCTTAGATGACTACTAAAATTACTCTCTGGTAATTCAAGGAGCTCTTCTTTGAGAAGCACAGTTGACGGATGATGCAGTGTTCTTAACCCTGGCTGAGCTTAAGCATTATCTGGGAGAGGAGGGGCAGGAGGGGGGAAAAAGGGAGGTGGAATGGGTGGGGGAGGGAAGGGGGAGAAGTGAGGAGAGGGGAGGGGAGAGAGGTGAGGAGAAGGGAGTGGGGAGGGAGGGTATGAAAAATAGACACCTGGCCCCCATTGCTCCTTCTCATACACATTCATTGAAAATCTTTCCCTGAGCTTATTAAGGATCAGTTTCGTGTGTGTGTGTGTGTGTGTGTGTGTGTGTGTGTGTGTGTGTGT
>NC_041231.1:31092278-31105694 GCF_002837175.3 Physeter macrocephalus
AAAGGAATGATAATGTTCTACTTTCTTAAGGTGGATGTCTAAATAGAGTTTTATAGTGTGTGTTTATACATTTATATAGAGAGATATACCTGTAAAAGACAAATATACTTTGAAAAAACTTTAATTCTGAGATAATTTTAAGATAATTCATATTGAGTTGTATGAAATAATACAGAGATCCCATATATTCTTCCCCCAAGTTTCCCCCAATAGTAACATCTTATATGACTGTAGTATTATAATATCAAAACCATGAAATTGCTATTAGTACTATCTATAGATTTGATTCACCTGTTTTGCATACACTTATTTGTGTATGTATGGTTACTTGTATGCAATTCTGTCATAAGTATAGATTCAGATAACTATTACCACAGTCAAGATGCAGAACTGTGCCATCATAAAGGTCCCTCATGCTATGTTTTTATAACCATAGCCACCTCTTTCCCTACCCCTCTTCCTAACCCCTGGCAACCACTAGTATGTTCTCCATCTCTATAATTTTGTTATTTCAAGAATGCTTTTGTTGACTTAGAACAAATAGACTGCCAGTTATTTCCCCAGCAAAAATGGGTTTATGTGATATCACCAAAAAATTGCAGTTTGAGGTCTATAATCATGATGAGCCACATGGAAGTTCCCTCCGCAAACCCAACAAGGAGAGAATTCTTTTAAAGAGGGGAAAGGAAGTTGGGAGGGCTACAGCAAACAAAGAGTTCATTGGAGGAATTGAGAGTTCAAAGCAGAATGACTTCTCATTGGCAAAGTTGTGAAGGTCTCTCATTGGCTGAGTTCTTGCCAGGCAAAAAGAGGAAGTCTTTCTTCTTCCTGTGGTGCATGAGATTTCCTGCTTCTGGCCTTCTGACTCTATTTTAATTGAGGTCTCTGTTTACTAATTTTTGATACTCCGTATATGAACCAAACATATATAATCTTTGGAGACTGGCTTTTTTTTTTTTAATTATTTATTTATTCTTTTTTTTTTTTTGGCTATGTTGGGTCTTCACTGCTGTGTGTGGGCCCTCTCTAGTTGTGGCGAGCGGGGGCCACTCTGCACCGTGGTGCACGGGCTTCTCATTGCGGTGGCCTCTCCTGTTGCGGAGCACGGGCTCTAGGCGCACAGGCCTCAGTAATTGTGGCAGGCGGGCTCAGTAGTTGTGGCTCGCAGGCTCTAGAGTGCAGGCTCAGTAGTTGTGGCGCACGGGCTTAGTTGCTCCGCGTCATGTGGGATCTTCCCGGACCAGGGCTCGAACCCGTGTCCCCTGCGTTGGCAGGTGGATTCTTAACCATTGTGCCACCAGGGAAGCCCAGAGACTGGCTTTTGAAACTCAGCAAGTTTAAAGATGCACCCAAGTTATTGTATGTATCAACAGTCAATGCCTTTTTATTGCTGAGTAGTCATCCATACATGTAGTTTTAAATTGTACCATTATAAAAAAGGAAAATGTAACTGGGTGCTTTAGATGGTAGAGTTAAAAGGTTGAGATCAAACAACAGGAGAGAAGATTTTCAACCACCGTTGCTTTTTAAATCACCATATTTCAAAGCAAGAAAAAAATGTATAATTGGCTGCCTGGGAGATGTGTGGACTAGGAAGAACTGTATGTGGCCTTAGCAATCTGACTCTGAGATTTTGATTTCTGTTAATACATGATCAAGTGAATACTACTAATAATTTTCTACCACCATAATCAGCGAAAACCATAGTTTTCTTCAAAGAAGGTAAATAGTGTTGCTCTGAGTTCGTTGCCTGGAAGTGACTCTAAGAGTGTGGGGTGCTAAGATATGGGGCCTAGTAATTCTAATACAGTTTGCAAATCTTGATAAGATGTTTAAGTGGGAGGGAAAGTTCTCTGAGGTGTCTGTCATCCTATCATTTTTATTTTACTCATTCATGTAAGAATTCATCAATTCATTCATTCAACAAACATGTCTTAAGTGCCAATGGTATGCCAGCTCTAGACTTCCTGCCATAAAATACCAGATGATCTAATAAAGGAGAAGGATCAAAAGAATTGCAGTTCTCTCTCACCAAGTCCTCTGCTCTTCGACCAATATTTTTCTCCAGTTCATAGATGAGAAAATTAAGGCACAATGAAGGGAAGCATTTTATCCGGGCTCAGTAGTTGTGGCACATGGGCTTGGTTGTTCCGTGGCATGTGGGATCTTCCCGGACCAGGGATTGAACCCTTGTCCCCTACATTGGCGGCAGATTCTTAACCACTGTGCCACCAGGAAAGTACCTAGTGCTAGTTATTGAAGCAAATCCCTTTTAGGTATTGACGCCAGCCTGTAATTTAAATGTCAAAGATTTTGATAAGAAATATGGAGGGGGGCTTCCTTAAATGTAGAAGTTGGAACTAGTGTATGCAGTGGATGAGGAGGGGTGTAGGGTGAGGCACAGTCTGCCACAGGTGCAGGCAATAAGGGGGTACATTGTCGGTGGGTAATTTCAAAAGAATAACAATCTAGACTAATAATAATCTAAAATAAAATGAGTCTTTTAAAATTATCACCAAGTATCAGAAATTCTAAACAATGTCATGGATCAAACACTTCTCCCCTGGCTTCCCTGGTGGCGCAGTGGTTGAGAATCCGCCTGCCGATGCAGGGGACGCAGGTTCGTGCCCCGGTCTGGGAAGATCCCACATGCCGCGGAGCGGCTGGGCCCGTGAGCCATGGCCGCTGAGACTGCGTCCGGAGCCTGTGCTCCCCAACGGGAGAGTCCACAACAGTGAGAGGCCCGCGTACCACCAAAAAAAATAAAAAACAACCACTTCTCCCCACCCCTGGGGTATATCACTTCCATTACCAACCCCACACCTTGCCACTGGATGGAACAACTTTTCAAAAACGAGGCTCTTTCTTTATGTATATTAACTCATTTAATAATTTTAGCAACAAACTATGAGGAAGGTATTCATGTTATCCCCATTTTATGGATGAGAATACTGAGAACCAAAGAAGCTTATCAATGTGCCCACAGTCACACAGCTAGCAAGTGATAGAGAGCTGAGACCTGAACCCAGAAGTCAAGCCCCAGGGTCTATGCTAATCATCACAAACCCAGATGGCCTTCAGTTATACACCACTGCCCACCCACCCCAAATGACAGCTGAGTAAATCTTTTGAGGAACCGTATCTCAATTCCCCTAATACATTAGTCATCTTTCTATCAGAAAATAGAGCAGCTTCAATGTTGACTAAATTTCCCTATAATACTAATATTAGGAAAATGTAACAATACAGCAAGTTGTCCGGTTCCCAGAGTAACAAGCCTGTAGGTCAGAGCCATGATTCCGTTGCCCAGATATCTGCAGCAGCAGACACAGAGCAAGGGCCTGAATAAATGTTTGTTGACCGAATAAGTGTTTTCTGAGTCAGGTGGAGAAATGCTCAAAGGTTTGGCTCCTACAGATGTTTTCGCTTACTTGTGGGCAGAAAGCAACATCTGCCACCCAGACCCCTAGGCTTTCCCCAGATGTTGAGAGGACACTAATCTGAGGTTGGTTTGTCTCGGTGTGAGTAAACATGTGCTCTGGCTTCTTCTGTGCTGAATAACGGTTTCATAGGGTCTATTTTCACAGATAAAAAGCAGTATCGATCATTCTATTTTACGATTGGGCACAGAGGTTTTGGAGCAGAAATTGGTGTGGTGTAACTCCAGGGAGAAATAATTCGGATTCCCATGGAAATATCCTGCTTCTAAATTTGCTCCTGAGGACAACGTAGGGAAATCAAACGTGTGAGTCAGGCAAGGTTGTAACCATGAGCTCTAAGCTAATGAAACGACAAACAAGCAAAGGGTTAAATGTGGGATGGTCACTCATCAAGGAAAGACTTGAGGTGAGGTGCCCCCCCTCACCTCCTCCACGACAGAACTGTGCAGTGATAATTAATACCATTTCTCCAGCACTTTGCACAATGCCTGCCTCATAGATGTTCAGTAAATATTGTTGAGGGAATGACTGAACGAATGCATGAACGTGAGCCTCCTGAAGAATGTATGCTACTTTTTTCATTGTTGGGAGATTGTTTTTCTTCTCTAAGATTATTTTCTCTTGCTCTAGATAAAGTGCATCCCCTCCTGCTCTGTCCTCAGTAGAGATGAATAGCAAACAGGTGGCCAGCAGCTTCCGTGTCAGAGCCCTTCATATAATCATAAATCATGACAGAGATACTTATTCTGAGGTTTTTAAAAATGAATTTACTTATTTATTTATTTTTAATTTTTTTATTGTTGGCTGCATTGGGTCTTTGTTGTTGCACGCGGGCTTTCTCTAGCTGAGGCGAGCAGGGGCTGCTCTTCGTTGCGGTGCGCGGGCTTCTCATAGCGGTGGCTCCTCTTGTCGCGGAGCACAGGCTCTAGGCACGCGGGCTTCAGTAGTTGTCACTCGCAGGTTCTAGAGCGCAGGCTCAGTAGTTGTGGCACACGGGCTCAGTTGCTCTGCGGCACGTGGGATCTTCCCCGACAAGGGCTCGAACCCGTGTCCCCTGAGTTGGCAAGCAGATTCTTAACCACTGTGCCACCAGGGAAGTCTTAATCTGAGGTTTTTGTCTTGATGATTTTCTCTGAAGGAGACCTAGGTCATGGTGTCAAACTCCAAGAGAAAGGAGGGGTGAGGAATAAAGTCATCTGTATCCTCTGTTCATTGGCATTAGATTAGTAGTTGGGACCGTGGCGTGTCTGAGACTTTTCTCCAGATCTTGACTAAGTCCTTCCCACTCTCTACTCTTGAGTCTCTTATCCACAAATCATAAAACTGGACTGGATCAAAACGAAGGGTACCCCGCACATATGAAGCTCTATACCTTTGCTTGTGCGTCCATTCAATAAGTGTTTTTAAGAGAATAGAACGTGCTTAGTCTGCCCTAGGCTATAGAGACCTACCAGTGATCTAGAGAAGCAGGGTCCTGCCTTGAAGGGATCCAGTCAGGACTGGGGAGGAGGGTGGTTAGGGAATTCTTTCTGGCATAGGTGTTGCCTAGGTCCGTGATTCAGCGTCTATCATAATCGACGGCAGGGCTTGTTAAAACACAGATTGCTGGACCCTCCCCCCAGCTTCTGATTGTCCAGAGTGGGCCTGAGATTCTGCATTTTTAACAAGTTTCCAGGGGATGCTGCTGCTGCTACCGATCTGGGGACCACACTTTGAGGGCCACGGACCTGATGACATGGAACATTAAGTTAGAACACAGTTAGGCTTAATAAATATTTGGATGGATAAATGAATGGGTGAATCAATCAGGGCAAATCCATCACTACATCAGTAGCGTAAAGTCCTGATAAAAGGAGGCCGCAGAGATAGCTTCTACAGTGGTTGTTTTTTTAATTGCAAAGCCATGAAAGGCTCTGCCCCTTCTCTCCCTATGGGCTTTCACATGACTCATGGCTTAAAAAAATGGTATGACTGGAATCTGTCAAGCTGCTTTTCCCCTATTTCTGTCTTGCTCTATGTGGAGTTGCAATGGGCATTGCCTCCTCTGGAGTGTAATTCAGGCTGACTCATTTCCCAAGTCACCGATGGGAAGGTCAGCATGGCTCCAATTCACAGCTAAAGGCTACTGATCACGAGTTGCACATCAGAGAGATTACCAGCTTCCTTTGTGTTCTTTCTTGGCCGTCTTGCCAAGAATCCAGCAGGTCAGTTGCATTAAAGGTTAAAAACTCACATTGGATGATACATGCAGTCAGCAGCAGAGAAAATTACACTAGTCAAATAGAGAGTGCTTAAGTGCATAAGCTTTGTTTATATCCAGACAGATATGCATAGGTCCTGATTCTGTCACCTAAGAGTTACACAATCAACACCTCTGATCCTCAGTTCCTTCACACAGGAGACGGACATACCAGTAATAATTAACTCATAGGATTGTCGCACATAATGTGCATAATGTGTTTAGCCCAAAACTGACTTCATATTAACCATTCAACACATTTTAGCTAGCATTATTATTCATAAGCTTCTCAAACTTTCTTCGTCACATCTATTAATGCTTTTATACATTATATTTTGTAAATAATAAACTGAGACTCTGCATGTACCCTTCAATTACCTTTAGACTGGATCTGTAGGAGCAATTTCAGGATTTTCAATTCCGAGCCAGAGAATGGAGTGGTTCATACTCAGCTAATTTCTCTTTGCCACACAGTATAAAGATTCCCACACTGGGCCAACATTCATTCCCTGTTAAAGGTATCAAGAAGAGAGCTGTAGAAGAGATAGCTGTCTTCCTGAAAGTCAGCTTTAAAAGGTAAAGACGGAATTCTTCGAGTTCCCCTCTCCTTGTCCTCCAAACTTCTTGAATCTAGCAGTATTCCCTAGGATATGAACAAGTGAATGAGAAACATTCCATATCAGCTTGGGAGTCAGACCCCCCTGGTTTCTAGTCCTTGTTCCACCACTACAAGCTGTGTGATCTTGGAAAAGTTACTTATGCTCTCTGTTTCTCTGTTCCCTCATTCTTAAAATAATAATCTTACTAAATAATTATTGTGAGGATTAAATCAGTCAATGCATTTTCCGGTACCTGAAAAGGACTAGTGCTACATAAATGTCAGGTATATGAACTCTTAGCATCTTATCCTGTTGTGTGACCCTCATTTTAATATCTCTGGGTTTGTTGAAGGAGTCCCTGCCCTTCAGGATTGGAATGGTTTCAATTATATCTCCTTTCAACCTCCTCTTTTTAATATAAAAGCCCTAATTGTTTTAGAGAGTCCACATTTCTTTCATTCTTTTGAATGGTGTAGTCACCTGGTAATTTTTCCTAGAGCTGCCTTTTCAGTCTTTCTGGCAACACTACATAAGACCTTTCTAAGATAGGTCTTTCATCTACCCTGCCAGATGCAGGGCCTTGTCCATAATAGGCACTCGATAAATATTTGTTGAATAGATGAATGAATAAAGACAGCCAAGACATTCAAAAGTAATCATGGCACTAAGCTAAAAATAAGGGCAGCTTTGTTCTTCTGTAGATATGCAGTGGGGCTAAGTTACCACATCCCTTTCAAAGAATTGTTCCAAATCAGTCATTCATGAGGAATTGTACAAAGCCCTATTAATCATAATGCTGTTACAAAACACAAGGGTGGAAAAGGGGACATCTCCTCTGCATTAGACATCTTTTGGTTCTTATCCTGGCCAAAAATCCACATCACCTAGACAGAGCCAAGATCGAAGGGAAAACACCTCGGCTGTCATCTCCAGGTGCCTTGGTTGACTAAAACTTGGCAGAAGCTCAACTATAGTTTTGAACCCTGTGGACTGCTAGTGAGCTTTTAAAAAGATAAATTAGATTATTTTACCCCCCTAATTAAAACTATCCAATGACATTCTGTGACACTTAAAACCTAAACTCTTTTCCATGGTCTAAAAGGCCCTATGTCATCTGGGTCCTGCCTATCTTTTCTCTCAAGTATCATTTTCTCACAAAGCCATCTCTTCACTCCACCACCAGACACTCTATCTTTTAAGATAGACTTTCCTGTGAAGGGCCGGACAGTAAATATGTTAGACTTTGGGGACCATATCATCTCTGTGACTATATCATCTCTTACTCAATTTTTCCATTGTTGTATGAGAGCATCGATAGAATGTGTATAAATTCGTGAGTATGCCTGTGCTCCAATAAAATTTTATTTACAAAAACAGGTGGTCATCTGGATTGGGTCCATGTTCCATAATTTGTCAACACCTCTCCTAAGATAAGACCCCTTCCATAACTTGCTACCCCCATATCCTCCTTTAGTTTTTGTTACATATTTTCACATTTGTTTGTTACTTGTCTGGTTCAGTCACTAGAATATGAGCTTCATTTAGGTTGGGACCTTTGTTTTGTAGACAGCCATGTCTCCAGCACCTAGGACAGTTCCTAGCACCTCTGTGTGTTCAGTGACTATTTGTTGAATGAATGACCTCATCTCCTGTGGCATTTGCTGTCATGCGCTACTGTGACCTTCCTTCAGTTCTCAGGACACTCCAGGGTCATTCTTGCCTCCTGGCCTTTGCACTTGCCTTTGTCCTCTGCCTTAGTATCCTTCCCCCTTATCTTTACACATCTACCTCTTCTATTCATTTGGGTCTCAGATCTTTGGAGTAGCCTTTCCCAATCATGCTAAATAAAGTTTCCCAGGAGCCTCAGCCACTCTTGTCTTATTTTCTTACTAAAACTTATTAATAGCTGGAGTTATTTTTTACCTGATTCTTATAAATTATCCCCCATGAATCCAGAGAGTTTCTCAGCTTCTTTTAAAGCCTAGAGAAGTATGTGACACAGAGGAGATTTTCAATAAATATGTGTCTAGAACAGTGCTTTTCAAACTTTAATGTGTATTTGAATCACCTAAGTATCTTATTAAAATGCAAGTTCTGAGTTAGTAGGTTTGGGGTGGGGAGTGTCTTGAAATTCTGCATGTCTAACAAGCTCTCAGAAGATGCTGATCCTGATGGTCCTGGACCACTCTTTGAGCAGGGAGAGTCTAGTGAATATTTTTACTGCTTCACCTATAGGGCAGAAAGTGGACTGTAAGCTGAGGATCCTTGAAAAAAACATTAGAGTTGTTTGCCATTCTGCCAAAGACCAAAGCAAAAGAGCAATCCCATCTTTAAAAGGCACATCCAATGCAAAATGATAAGGACAGATTTTCCTGAGTCACTTATGTGGTTTTGGCATCAGGCATCAGGTTGTCAATGAGCAGGAACTGGCAACATTTCCCGTATTAAATTCACCTTGAAAATGCTGAATCACCCATGGGAACCAAAATGAATCTATCTTCATTTCCTATTCAGTTATGTCTCCCTTTCTTCCAATCACTCTGTTGCATGCATTAGGGAGTTACCTGCTTTACACCTCATGTAGTAACCCTGAGAGACCTCATGTTTCTGAAGAAGAGTGGACCATGCTGGTCGTGTAATATGGTAGTGTCTTGACCTAAAAGAGGACTCCCACATCAAAACTGAAACGAAATGTATCCAACAGGGAAATACAATATGGCTGACTGATTAAGAGCTGTTGGTCTGCAATCTGATGACTGCTTAATCTCTGTGTGACCTGGAGCACAGTACCTACACTTTTAATACATCAATTTCTTGTTCTTAAATGGGACGTAATGGTATCTGATTCATAGCACTGTTGTAATAATTAAGGGAAGCAATTCTTGTAAAGAAACTTGGCATACTTCATGCATGTGTGCATATTAATGAATATTAGCTAGAATTCTTATTCTGGTCCTCCATAGAATATTGTTACTGTATTTATTGAAAGTAACATTTTAGAATCCAGCAATTCCAATTCTGGCTATATACCAAAAGGAAATAGAAACGAGAGTTTGACTAGATATATGCATTCCCATGTTTATCATAGCATTATTCACAATAGCCAAGATATGAAAACAACCCAAAATGCCCATCAACAGACTAATGGATAAGAAAGATGAGATATATATACACAGTGGAAGATTATTCAGCCATGAGAATGGAGGATATCTTGCCATTTGCAACGACATGGATGGGCCTTGAGCACATTATGCTGAGTGAGGTATGTCAGACAAAGAAAGACAAGTACTGTATGATATCACTTATCTGTGGAATCCAAAAAGTCAAAACAATAGCAACAACAAAAACCAGAGAATAAAATGGTGGTTACCAAGGGATGGGGGCCAGGAGGATAAGACTGATGGCATTTAAAGGTACAAACTTGCAATAAGCACTAAATAAGGCATAAGATCTAATACACAGTATATTGAATATAGACAATCATATTGCTTTGTAAGTATGTAACATGATAAATATCATTATTACAACAACCATATTACAATATAGAAATGTGTCAAAGTACCATGTTGTACACCTTAAATTTACACAATATTTTTTGTCGAATATATCCAATTAAAAAGAATTTACAACTGTCTTTGAGCACAATATTCAACACAGCTTTTATAATATTAATAGTTAAGGTGTGGAATGTTTACTACGTACCAGGAAATATATTCAGTGATTCTTTGTCCCATTTAATACTGAGAATAAATCTATGAAGTAGATATGAGTCCCTCCGCTTTGCAGATAGGGGAAACTGAGGCTTAGATTGGTGAAAGTTTGTGAAAGATCACTCAACTAGTAGGGTAGGAGTCAATATTTGAGCCCAGGTCTGGATGACCTCAGAGCTCCAGCAATACTATACCACCTTGCTTGTTATGTCATTCATATAAGTATGGACTTGTATGTCTTGGCTCCTGAACAGGAAATATTTCCATCACAACACCAACTCTCGGGGTGGTTTGCTCTTTATAAATGAGAGAGTTCTGGTTGATGATCATCAGATGTACTTCCAATTCTAGCGGCCTAAAATGCCGAGTTCTATTCTAAAGGATTTAGTTAATGTTCCATTTGTTTAGTGTTAGCCATTGTAAATATGTTCTGTTTGAAAGAGCTTTGGCCCAATGAACACCATCATGTCTTGAAGGCTCAGGGAATGCTCCCTGATGGCTATGCTGTCCCTGATGTTCCAGTTATCTATTGCTAATGATTAGCAACCATCTCAAATTTTAGTGGTGTAAAACAACAGTAGACTCTGAGTCGGGAATTTGGAAAGGGCATAATAGTTACAGCTCTTCTGTGCTTAATAACATCTGCAGCCCTAGTTGAAAATACTTTGGAGCTACATGACTCTTTTTGAATTATGGTTTTCTCAGGGTATATGCCCAGTAGTGGGATTGTGGGGTCATATGGTAGTTCTATTTGTAGTTTTTTAAGGAACCTCCATACTGTTCTCCATAGTGGCTGTACCAATTAACATTCCCACCAGCAGTGCAAGAGTGTTCCCTTTTCTCCACACCCTCTCCAGCATTTATTGTTTCTAGATTTTTTGATGATGGCCATTCTGACCGGTGTGAGATGATATCTCATTGGAGCTAGGAGGTGACTGTATTTTCTAGAGCGTGGCGTCATCTAGCAGTATCTTCACTCACATGTCTGGCACTTGGGCCAGGATGACTCAGAGGCTGTGATCGGCTCGGACCATGAACTGCACCTCCCTGTGGGCTTTTCATGTAGCGTGGGCTTCTCCCAGCATGGCAGCTCAGTTCTGTGAGATAGTATCCCAAGTGGGAGCATCTGGAGAACAAGTGTTCACTCCAGTCTTCAGATGCATCTTTGGTGTCACTTCCTTTGTACTCTATGGTAAAAGTGGATCACTAAGAAATGTCCAGATTCAAGGGAAGAGGAATTAGATTCTGCCTCTTGATGGAGGGAAGCAAGGTCACAAGGCTGAAGAACACATGGAGTGGGAGATATTGCTGTGTCAATCTTTGGAAAATACAGTCTGTTACAATCCTCAACTTTACATTTTCCCTATTTTATCATATTGAATATCAAACACTTTGCAAGAGGCTAATAACTTCCCTGCCAGCCTCAAATGACCTGGCAATGAGAAAAAGAGCTTATCCGATGTCTTAAACTCTCCCAGAATAAAATTACCCTCTGTATGGAGCATGCCTTAATTCATGAGCAGTAGTACTTATTGGAGGCTTCTGGAATTATCAAAAGGTCCTAAGTAACTGGTGGTAGCCAAGGAGGTCCTAAAGTGAGAAAAATGCCTATAAAAGAACTTTAATAAGTAACTCTACCATTTATTTGCACCTTCCTGGCTACTCTTAATGTGCGTATAATCCTCACAAGCCAATAGGTAAATAATATTCCAAGTTCTCTATAGTAAGAAGAAAATTGAGGATTGGAAACCTTAGGTAACAGTTCAAGTTTCACCCAGATAAGAAGTGGTACAGCAAGGGTTCAGGTCTAACTCTTTCAGACAACCATAGATGTTCAGTGACAACCTGGTGTTCCTTGGACATCAGTTAGTCCCAAACTCTTTTTTTTTCAGTCAGGACTCTTTTTGCTTCAGGTGATGAAAACATAACCAACATTGGCTCATGTAAGTGGCAAGTCATGTCAGTTATAGGAGCTTCAGACATGGCTGGATCCAGGAGCTCCAACTGTGTCCTTGTGAGTCTGTCCCTCTCCAACTCTTGGTTCTCCTTCCTTGTCTTTTGGTTTCATTCTCAAGCAGCATCTCCCTGTGTGGTGATAAAGATGGCCACTACCAGTTACAGGCCTATATCTTACCATTGGAGCAAAGCCAACAGGTATTTATCTTCCCTGCTCTATAAATTTAAGAAAGTGTCTTGAACTTCTTATTTGGATTAACTCCAACTGATCTCAGTTGGATCACAGATCCATTCTTGAATCAACCACCTGTGAGATGGGAGATGAAATCAGATGGTCGACCACATTTAAGTCAGACCTTCACAAGCAATACAGACTGTGCATGGGGGAAGAGTGGTTTCCCAAAGGAGTATCAGGGTGAAGGATCAAATGGCAAAGTAATGGTTATCGAGCAGGCAAAAACATCAGGTGCTGACTATATCTTCATTTTGCAGATGGATAATCTTATAGCTGGAAGACTGATCCTTATTCCATTTTTTTGAGTTCCTTCCCTCTGGCTTGCAATGTTCTAGTACTGCATCTGTTCCTCCTTCCTTGAGGAAAAGAGTTGACAAATTTATACACACTAAGGTGTGAGTCACGCAGTCACCAAGAATGCTTGTATTCTAGTTTCTATAATAAGCATTCACTTATTTGACTAGTATCTGTTGAGCGTTCACTATGTGACAAGCCTGTGCTAGGTAAACACTGCAGATACAGAAGTGAAATAAGACAGGTCTGACTTACGTATATTTGAGTGTGTATTAATATTATAATGGAAAAAAATAAACTATTTTCGTTTTTAAAATGTTGAGGTCATCAAGGCAAAGGGCAAATACTCAGGTATTGTCAAATTGGAGGACTCCATAAATATTGCTTGGAGCTGCTTTCTGTCCTCCAACCCCTCAGAGATTTGATTCAGTCAGTTTGGATGTTAAGACCCAGGAATCTGAATTTTTATAAAGCATTCCCAGGAAATTTTGACGAAGATGGTTCAGGGACCTTACTTTGAATCCCACTGGCTTAACCCAAGGGAATTATTCTCTAATGACTGTATGTCTAGAATATATAAATCTCTGAATTTTTCTGGAAAAACAGAAACCTTGGAGCGAGAATGCCTTTCCCTTCAAAGCACACTGCATAAGAAGTGTTGAATCCGGTCTCTTCATAAGCATCCACCCCGATTTCCTTTGTGTTGGGATTTGCAAGGTGGATAAATGATGCTGTCATGGCCCTGCCCAGTACCAATCTCTTCATGTTGAAGCCTGCTTACTCTGACACCTGAGCCTCTGTCTGATGGTTCGGGGGGGTTACCTATTTTTTTTATTGAAGTATAGTTGATTTACAATGTTGTGTTAATTTCTGCTGTACACAAAGTGACTAAGTTATACACATATATACATTCTTTTTTATATTCTTTTCCATTATGGTTTAT
>NC_041231.1:31106761-31142671 GCF_002837175.3 Physeter macrocephalus
GGGGGGTTACCTATTTTTTTTATTGAAGTATAGTTGATTTACAATGTTGTGTTAATTTCTGCTGTACACAAAGTGACTAAGTTATACACATATATACATTCTTTTTTATATTCTTTTCCATTATGGTTTATCCCAGGATATTAGTTTCCTGTGCTATACAGTAGGACCTTGTTGTTTATCCATTCTATATGTAACAGTTTGCATCTACTAACCCCAAACTCCCAATCCTTCCCTCCCCCACCTCTCCTCCCCTCTTGGCAATCATAAGTCTGTTCTCTATAACTGTGAGTCTGTTTCTGTTTGGTCGATAGGTTTATTTGTGCCATATTTTAGATTCCACATATAGGTGATATCACACGGTATTTCTCTTTCTCCTTCTGACTTACTTCACTTAGTATGATAATCTCTAGTTGCATCCATGTTGCTGCAATGACATTACTTCATTTCTTTAATGGCTGAGTAGTAGTCCATTGTATTTATGTACCACATCTTCTTTATCCATTCTTCTGTCGATGGACATTTAGGTTGTTTCCATGTCTTGGCTATTGTGAATAGTGCTGCTGTGAGCATAGGAGAGCATGTATCTTTCTGAATTATAGTTTTGTCTGGATGTCTGAGGGTATTTTTGTCTGGCCGTGGAAACAAACTTCACTTAGGTGTGTCCAGGTGAAAGACTGAAGAATAAATGCCCCTAAGACTGCCCTCAACCAATGTCAGTTGGTAAATACATACCCCAGCTCCCTCCTTCTTCATTGGGGTAGTCCACTGTTCTATATCGTCTCTCAGGATCCCCCCAAAGTATCAAGCTGCAGTTGTCCGCTATGGTAACTGGCTTGTGAAAGTTTCTTCCAGTGGCTTTCTTCCCTATTCCTCTACTGTTTCCTGTGATCACTTCCCTTATAAATGGGCACACTCTAATCCTTATCTCAGAGTCATGTTCTTAGGAAGCCCTAAGAAACACACATGTATGTCTAATTGTAAAATTCCTGTGCTGTGCTTCCATTGTTAGAGATATTAAGTGCTGACAGTTGACTTCAGATTATATCAAGGAAGAGGTTCCAGTCAGCTATCTGAAGGAATCAAGCAAAGCCTTAAATTACAATGGATTCCTCAATATCTGACACAGAAACTAGTACACACACTCTCAGCTATCAAGCAGAAGATGGAGACCTTATTACTATTATTACTACTTTTACCATTAACTCTGAAAAAAGCATTCAGCCCAAATCATGCTAAATAGTTATTCCAAAGAAAGATGTGGGGAAGGAACAGACTGATATTAAAATGTTATTGTACTAAAATAGTCATTGAAAGTGCAAAGGGTGTGTTGATTATGCAGAATGCATCCGAGCATGATTAGATGTTTGGCAGAAGAGAAACGAGGAAGGAGTGGAAAAAGCCAAGCAAAAGCCAGCCAGACCCAAAGACTTACTCAGAAATGAATGGATAGAAAACCGTTTCTTGGAATTTGAATGTTGATGAATAACTGGCATCTCCATTCTTCATCTACTTTCAAATGGTAACAAGTCGTTCTGATGATAAGTTCAGAATGTGTCTATTTTTGGCAATCTGATGGCCATGGAGATCATCCCATTTTGTGTTCTATTTATTACCGCCCCCCAGGCTTTTAGAAGAATCTGAGAATAAACAGTAGCATCATGCTTTGTTCTCTGACATAAAGAGAAAAAGAAAAGAAAAATACTTGTTGAATGAAAGAACACATAAGTAATAAGAGAAAAACTTAAGTATGGAGGATAAGTTTATATATACATGTATATATAAACTCATATATACAATACATAAGTATATATATACATATATATAGCAGGGGAGGGGCAAGGAGCATTCTTTCAGACAAACATTCAGTATACCTGTTTCTGTTCTTGCTAGAACCATCAGGGAGAGATCAGTTTGGAAATTTGTTTTCAGTTCTACTGTCCAGGCATCCATTGGGTTGTAGAGGAAAATACACCATTGAAAAGCTTCTGAAAACAATTGTGCTGTATTTTTTTTCTGAGAATTTCAGATAATGCTACTCTTCTGAAATTTCAGCCACCAGAGCTGAAATGAACCATCTCCAACTGCTTTTGCAGCCTTCATGTCATGCCATTAAAGATTTAGAATACTAGGAAAAAAGAAAATTTGTCCAGCTTGGGTTACACGTCTACCTCTTGGCAAGGGAGGGTGGTATACCTGGAATGACAACCCCACCAAAATGGCATGCAGTGGAGGAGAACTCATTCCTCCAAAAGAAAACTAGTTACTGGAACCAGAAGAAGAGGGCTATAGAGCTAGGGCTAGAGGTATTGATAAATGATTAATGAGTAAACAAGTTTGTTTAAAAAAAAAAAAAAAAGACCAGTCTTAGAGCTTTGCCTTGCTGTTGCATGGTCTTGCTATTTTTCTGCCTTGTCCAAAATACATCCTTTATAGCCCTAATAATTATCACAGCAACATTAGAATTTTTTGGAAAGGCATCACTTTTGGAAGACACCCCCCTCTTACCACTAGCTGGCTTTTGCCCTCAAGTCCTGAAGCTTCACTACTCTTTCTCATTTATCCCTCCAAATCCTAAACACTGAGTAGCCCTTCCCATCTGCTCAACCTCTGCACGCTGCGGCCTTAATGACTCAAGTTTGAGGCACAAATTGTGAATCTCTGAGTTCGAATACATGACCAACTGCTATGTGCCAGAAATTTGACATTATATTCCGTGTTAGGTATTTTACATTTATATTCACCTTTGTGCAGATAAACCCTATAGCATAAAACAAAAAGTGATTATGGTAATACGACAGCCCTTGAAAGCTCAGTGGGATATTTTCCGAGGCCTTTGAAAACCACCACATTCTCAAGTATATCCCTTTGAATTATATTTTTCCCCACAAAATGCAGTAAAGCATAGTGGAGAAACTATAAATAATCCCCTTGGTCTTTAATGATTCTAGAAATACAGGACTAAAGTAATTTACACAGCCATTAGAATAAATACTGGCTGGAGCACTCTCTGAAACAATTTCACAAATCTTTGTTCTTGCTTTCCTAATAGTACAGAGATCTGACTCACTGCCAAATATAACATCTCCCTTTCCATGTCTTCAATACATGGAATGTCCAGAAGAAGTCCCAATTGTGTAAAGCTCTTCATGTCGACCACAAATGCTGGAAGGAGGAAGTAAGCAAGGAGTTGGGCTCTGGAGTTTGACTTCCCAGGTTCAAATCCAGGCTGCACCACTTAGTACTGTGTGAACTTGACAAGACCTCTCTTGAGTAAGCCTCGTTTCCCTCACTGGAAAATGGTGTCATGACAGCATCTTCATGTGACATTTATTTTAAGCACTTCGTTAAGTGTCTGGTACTTCATAAATGCTCAGTATACATTAGCATCTACTTTTTAAAAAGGCTTTAAAAAATTATATTAGGAAAGCAATTGCTTCTGCAACAATGAATAGAGAACAGCAAAGCACCTTAAAATATATATGCTGGGCTTTCAGCGAAGCCCATTTACCAGCTAGATGACTCATCCCACACACACAACTTATATTTGTGTCCTAGAAAAATTTTAAATTCCTTTATGGTATTAACCTTCAGGGTCCCTTACAAATAACTGAAATCCTAAATCCATATGCACCCAGGATCTAATGCAGAGATGACAAATAATTGGGAAGTAAAATAGTGAACTTTTAGAAGGAATGTCCCTGAAATACCATCTGGCTTTGTGACAAAGACAAAAACATATTAATGTCTAACAAAGTAATTTAAAACATAACTGAGCTACAGAATGCTGTACTATGAAATTATGTAATCCTCTGAGTGACTTATTAGAACTTCAGGATTAATACCAGGCCAAGTAGATTGTTCAGTTGCCTGAAGCAATCATCCCATAATGATAATATAGGGTTTCCCAGGAAACACATCAGAGTTGCCGAAATGGAGACAGAGCATAAAAAATAAGTCAAAGTCCCATGGTTTTCTGTCTTCTTCAAAGAGGTGGCTTTAAAATATCATGGGAAACACATTCATGGTAAAGTCTATATTACTACTAATATCATAGTAAAAGCACTAACTGATGACAGCTATTTGGTGGCAAGAATTTCCCATTAATTTCCATGGAACATATTCTCCCGAGTTTACAATAGAAAAGTAGAAATGTGAACTCAAACACGGAGCTTGTGTCTGTACAGAATTTGCATCAATAGAAAGTGGTACAGTTTATAAATGGCTTTAGAGAAGATATATGACTCCAATTAAATAAGGAACCAAAAGATGTCAAATAAATATTCCTCTCGAAGACTCCTCTCAGCCCGAGAAGCCCAGGAGATTTATCTAGAAGGAAATTTACTAGTAAGCACGTTACCTCTTTGGCAACACTACAGAGGAATAGCTTTCCAGCAAGGGAGCTTTGCTTGATCTAGTGCTGGGCGTTGCCAAGGCGCTGCCTTGGGTCTCATTGATCCACAGATATCTCTGCTCCTTCATCCAGGTGTCACAGCACCAAAACATACCGGCTTATTCCTTCACTCCTTGGGGTTACCCATTCTCCTTGCAGCAGATCTTATGTAAAATACAAATACTCCTGGGAGGAAGCAACACGTTATTACTATTGCCTTAGTATCAATTAATTCAGAGTAACCAAATCCCATTAACACATGGGGAATAGGCATAGAACGTCTATTGGTGCTATAGAAGGGATGGTGGTGCCACTGTGAAGCAAAAACGGATGCAGTAAAAATAATTAGGTGGACACTTAAAGAAAATGCTGTTTTACTTGGATGCCAAATTTCCTAATTATGATAGGTGAGATTATTTTCAGCAAATACTTACTTCCCTACTTTGAGTGGAACACTTCCTGCCTCATTGACTTTGGGCCTGGACATGTGACTCATTTCATCCAATAGAATGTGGACATGAAGTTAGTATCTCATATGTTGGCATGCTTTGGTTTGCTCTCTTGCACTCCTGCCATTTATCATAAAAAGGAACATCCCCAGGTAGACACTGATCCAGGGAGGATGAACAGAACTGAACACAACCCATCGCCTTGAGTGAGCCAAGACCAATCAACCCACATCACAACACAGAACCTCTCCAGCTGACCCTCAGGCCCATGGGCAAGAAAAATAAATGCTTACTACTGTAAGCTATTGAGTTAGGTGATTTTTTTTGTGCAGCATTACTGCACAATAGTTGACAGATTAATAGCAACAGCTAATACCAACTGAGCTCTTCCACTGTGCCAGGCACTGAACTAAGGACTTAACATTCATGATTTTAAAAAAATTTTTAAACAGTCTCGGGGGGTAGGAGTGATTCTCCTATTTAAAAAGTTAAGGGAGTGTCCTGAAGGCATGATTAGCAAGCAGCAGAATCAAGCTTCAAATCCAGGGCAATCTGATTCTAGTGCCTAGTCACCTGCTACACCACCTCTGTAAGTATTCATTCATAACAGTGTTGAAGGTGCAAGACTCCGTCTTTCTACTGGTCTTGAATTCATTTGTCTTACATTAATAATTATTTATTGTGTACCTACTACATACTAGGCATTGAGTCTTGCGTATAGTAAGCACTCACTGCTTAAATGTATGGTACCTATTATTTTATCATGTGAGTATGTGAAAAAGTTTTAAACGGACAATGAGATCTTAAAACAAAAAAGGGAGAAAATAATGTGGTTTTATGAAAAATATATTTGATGTAATTGAAGATAGAAGCCACTTCTAGTTGTTCATGTTAAATGATTGATAGCCACCAAATGAAATCTCAGATTTAATTTCATTATCAGACCAAATAAATTCATCTGAAACCTAGAAAAAAATTATATTCTAATTTTATCACCGTTTTAACTGACAGCTTTTATATTCTATATTATCTCTTGGGCCCTAAGCTTGTTTAAAAAAACAAAAACAAAAAACTGCCACAACAACATATAATCTCCTCAATCATCAATCTCTGTCTCTTTCTCTTTTTCTCCTTCTCCTGCTTCTAACATGAGGAGGCCAGAATATCTCTACATAGGAATAACTGTCTATATACCAAGCACTATTCTAGGGTGTACAAGGAAGACATTCTTCATAAGACTTTTCAAAGCTTTTAAGAGTTAGAAAGGACAAAATATTTCTTGAATAACTACTAGTTATCAGGTACTAATATAAATTCTGGGAATCTTAGCACTAATAAAACACCTTTGTTTTACATTTAAGAAAATCACAAAAAGTACTCACAACGTCTCTGGTCACAGAGCTAGGCATAGTCAATGGAGACTTAGAATCAAAGTTCCCCTAATATAGCAAATACAGTATCTTGTTTTACCAGAACCAGATCAGAACTAGAAAAGTGATAAAAGTTGATCTGGGCTTGGAGCCAAAAATGCCAACATTTGCAAAGGTCATTGAGGTAAAGTAAATGAATGAAGGCGGCCAGGGGTAATACCCCTGAAGAGGATTTGTGATGAGATGGAGAGCACAAACCCTGTGGCTGTCACTGTTGATTGCTCAGGACACGTCATTCCTGAAACCCTTTCTCTTGCTAACAGAACCCTGACTGTTCAGGTCATAGTGTTCTCAATCCCCAGGGATAAATCAGCATTGATGTAAACAAACGATTATATCCCTTTACCCTTTGCTAGTAGCTAGGGGTGGACATGTGACCCAGCATCTGGCCAATGAAATGCAGAGAAAGACTTTGAGGTGGCTTCTCAGAAATCTTTCTCTTCCTTAAAAAAGAGATAAATGGGAAGGAGTGCTCCCTTGAATGATCCCTTTCCCTTCTTATTGATATGATAGCAAAGAGAAAGAAAAAACCCAACACACTGAGAATGGCAGCAAAAGATGAAAGATACCATTGTTAAAGCTCTTGAATGAGGCCCCAAAGCCTACCTTCAGATTCCTTAAGCAAGCAATAGATGTCCCTGTGGGTTATGCCTCTATTACTTGCAGCAGAATGCATCCCTAACTGCTCCATGCCCCAACTACAGAGGCAGCTGCTATTCAGCTCCTGCTGACTACTGATTACAGGAATGTGGGCCCACTGTTGCCACATCTTCCATTAAGTAGAAATCTAGATTTTTAAAAAATGTGAAATCATTCACTTTTAAAATACTGGCAACTATATCAAATTAGTAAAACATAGTGCATGCCAAACAAAACACACCTCCAAGCCAGGTCTGAGAGCTACAATTCTGCAGTTCTTGAACACTATGCATATCAAGTTTGTAAACTCTGTCTTAAATTAACTACCCCTTTTTCAGGTTGGTCTTATAGGAAACCCACAAAAGGATTACCAAGAAACAATTATTATGTGAACACTAAATCCTGCAGATATAAGAAGCCAGATTTGCCTTCCTAGACTCAAGAAGAAAAGGAACAGCTTCTCCATAAAATTCTAGTCTTGGATTTATAAAGAAAGTTGAATCATTAGGTCATAGAGAGGATTGAATCTGTTCACACATTTCAATGGGTCTGTCTTCCAACTTGATTTGTCATCCTTTTGACAAGATCTCAGAAACTGATTGCAGAGCTACTTGGAGTTCAGGCTTCGTGTAACTCATCAAAAGAGAAAGAAAAAAACACTCTCTATGTCAATAATCAAACCAGGGACTGGCTGCTAATCTCAGGTTTATTGTGTGGCTTTGGATACTGCCCCGGGGCTGGAGTAAAAATAGCAGCGATGCTAGCTAGCAACTGCAACAATAGCAGCAATGGCTTCCATCTAATCTAAGCACCAAAGGAGATCTCTGTTGTGTTCATGTTGGTGAAGTGCCCTCCCCTGCCCCATATGGTACCAATGGAACTATAAATCCCAGGGGCGTGCCTACCTTACACATGCAAGGGAAAGCACATGACCCAGACATGGCCAGTCATCTTCCAGTCCCTTACAATACCATTTAATTCCCAAATCCAATGGTGCCTGAAAAATGTTCATCCCTTGGACATTCCAATTAAGTAAGCCAATGAATTCCAGAAGAATATTGCTAAAAACTTAGAATAAAAAGTAGCCATGCACTGAGGTGACAGAGCAATTAAATGTGAACTCTAATTGACTGACTAGGATGGGTGGAAGGACAGTTTTAATCCAGATGCCTATCAGAGAATTCTCGGTGGAAGGACAAGGAGCGTTGATAGGAACCAAAACAAAAAGAAGTTATACAGTACATAGAAACGACATATGATAATAATAATTTTAAAAAATTCTCTGCTACCTATTCTTAAAAAATGACCCTATCTTGAATTGTTGTCTTCTTTTTACTTCTTTTCTCCCCACTCCCTCCGAATGTGGTGTGTATTGTGCAGACAAAAAGAGTATGACCTCCAGTGGATGATGACGAGCATCTTGCAGGCCATAGAAATTCCGTGTCTTTCTTAAGCCTTGTTCCTTGCTGATTGTTAACAAATTATTTCAATGTCAAGGGAGAATGACCACCTCATTCATTCTGAACCCAGGTGTTACGGTCAGGTAGATTTTGGTCAGAGTCTCAGCTCTGCCCCTAAGTAGCTGTGATTCTTAGGTAAGTTACTTAAATTCTATGAGTCTCGGTCTTCTCAATAGTAATATAGGTTTTGGTGAGCATTACACATGCTATCGTGTGTAAAAACACACAGCACAATGCCTTGCACATTGTATGAGCTGAAATCAAGAGGTTTTGGATGCTCGGTCCTTTTTTTCTCAGTTACTTTTTTGGCCCTCAGACTCTCAACCTCTTGGCTTTCTTTTCCTGTTATTTCTCTGTTTACCAACGTTTCTGTGACCATACTTCTTTTGTTTCCCTCCCAAAATACAGCATATTGGCGAACACAGAATGGCGTTCCGTAAATCCCCTGCCCCAACACATGCCTCGAGCTCCCATGTTCTGTCTTCAACTGCATCCTTGATGTCTCCACTTAGATCTCCCATAGGCACCTGGACTTTAACACAGCCAAAATAGAACTCTTGATTTCCTTCATAGCCCCAGGACTGGTCTTCCCTCAGTCTTCCCCAGCTGAGGAAATGGCACCACCACCTAGCCAGTGCCCAACTGAGTTTGCTCTTTTATTCATCCCCCATATCCAAATCAGCAGCAAGTCTTACTGGTCCTACCTCCTAGATACATAATGACCCCACTTCTTCCATTACTGCCAATGCTATCACCCTAGTTCAAGTCACCATCACCTGTTGCCTGGTCTCCTAGCAACCCAACTAGTCTATCATTGAGTTCTGAGTTGCCCTAAACTGGTGACCATGGGACAGTTCTGATAAAGACAGAGGTGATTTCCAACATCAATACTGGTTTCCCTTGGACACCTTGAAGATCATATTCAACCAAGGATTATTCACTGCAAGCTAGAAAAGTCAAAGCACTATGTAATGAATTTTCTCAAAGCAGGACAAAGTCCAGGAATTCTTGAGAATCAGGAATCTGAGTGTCATGCTGAAGAAACTTGAGCTGAAATAACCTGGCACCAGGTCACATATATTCTTTCAAGCTTAGCCATTCTTCCTAGGGTTATTTTTCCCACCCCTGTAACTCTAGGAGGGAGAACTGGCTTCTTAAGCTCTTGAGAAGTTCACCGGGAACCTGGTGAATTAATTAGACTCTTGTGAAGTTCAATCAATGACTGCCCAAAGCTCTGAAAAGAAAAGTAGTAATTAATCTCAGGTTTCTACTGCTCAAACAAGAGCATCTAGGCTACACAGAATTTTGGCAATTACAGCTACCCTTTAGGAACAATAATATTCAGTGGAGCCATATGAAATTGCCATCTTTGTAGGTCAAAATGGTTGAATAATAGCAATTTATATTATTTAACCTAATAATAACAAATGTTTTTTCATTGTTTACTATGTGGTAGGAAATATATCAAATGCTTTATATGCATTATATGAAAGGACTTAACACGATTAAAGAGATTTATAATGACTGGCAGTAATTATAGTAGTTAATAGTGCATCACTCAATCCCATAGTACTCCTACAGAGTGTTACTACCTCATTTTGTAGATCAGGAAACTGAGAGTGAGAGAAGGCTAAGTGTCTTGCCCAAATCTGACCTACTGATAAATGGCTGAGTCAGAAATATTGACAGGTCTCTCAGTAGCTAAAGGCTGTGAGTTACTGCTTTCTTGAGTACCTATTATGTACTGGGCACTTAAAATATACTATTTCTAATTTTTACAAAAAGTGCATGACTAGTAAAGATCATCCTCATTTTAAACAGAAGGTAATGGAGCCTCCAAGAGGTTAGGTGGTCTAAATCCAGATAATACATGGCATAGCTGTGATTTAAGCTCAGAGCTATCTGATTCTATAGTACTTACTTTTTTTCAGTATGCCAAACTGCCTTTCACACATGGAAGAAACTGTTTGGGGATGGGGGATAAACACAAACACGCATCTGCATGCATACACACACATATATGTGTACACATAAACAAGTGTGTGTGTGTGCTTTGTTAAGATGAATCAGCTGGATTTATAACAAAAGAAACCCGTTTCCTTTCACTTTTGGAGACTATATGATTTGTATCATTGTCCCAAGAGTACAATGTCCAGGCTAATCAGCATGGCAGTCAGGAATGAAAGCCAGGACACTGTGCCCCAAGTTTGTTCTGGATAAAAGTGCTGCTGGTGGCTTCCTGCTCCCCAGTGAACTTCCAAGCCCTTCACTCTGGCTCAGAAACCTTCCTGCCTCCTTCACCTCCCCTCGGGGAACCAGTGCCAACAATGTGTGTGGAATGACTCACCGCAATGTTGTGAAAAATGAATAGATCTTTCCGAGGCTGTCAGCCAACACTGAGAAATTTGGTATAGACCATCAGCCGCATGGAACTCGATTCATCTAATATTAGGATGACGGGAATGAGTCAATTCTTGGGAGCCTCGAACCTTTTATTTCAATTAGTCCCAATAATGTAAAGCAAATGCTTTTAAACCACTAGACTTCAACAAGCTGCCCACATCTCCCCATAAACACTCCACCTCCACTCTCCCTCTGCTTCCCTTTTCACAGACACAAGAGAATGCTGAAGTCCAAGGAGGGCCCTTGACTAGAATCAATTTCTCTCTACTCACATGCTGACTAAAGTCTAGAGTTGCCAGCATTCTCATCCTGTTAGCCACAGTCTTTTCCATAAGATCACCCTAGGTGAAGAACTCAAAAGAGGAGAATTAGGGATCACCCCTGCAATTGAGAAAGGGGTGGTTTGGAGTAATTCTTTACATCCTGGATAAACACAGGATAAATTATCCATTCTGTGAAGACATTTGCACGTTTGCTCCTTGTATTCATCCTAACGTTGAGGTGAAGAGCATGACTCTGAAATCAGACAGTCCTGGGTTCAAATTCTGCCTCCAGCACATACTAGCTGTGTAGACACAGGTGGTTTTCTTAGAAACGCCTCACCTCAATTCTCTCACCTGTCAAATGGGACTAATACTAGTTCCTAGTTCATAGGATTTTTTTAAAGATTAAATGAAATATAAAGTTTGTGAAGTGCTTTAGAACAATGTCTGGCACATACTAAGTGCTCAAGAGGTGTTATATAGTATCTTATCATCCCCATGTTAGACAATGATCTTTCTGTTGTAAGAAAGAGAAATCCAGCTTAAACAGGTTAAAGCCCAAAATCACATAAAACAAAGATAAAAATAATAAAATGTAAATCTGTAGACTCACATAACTTGCAAGTCTAGGGAACTGTTAGGTTCAGACATAGCTGGGTCCAGAAGCTCAACTTATATCATTAAGAATGTGAGTACTGGGGCTTCCCTGGTGGCGCAGCGGTTGCGCGTCCGCCTGCCGATGCAGGGGAATCGGGTTCGCGCCCCGGTCTGGGAGGATCCCACGTGCCGCGGAGCGGCTGGGCCCGTGAGCCGTGGCCGCTGGGCCTGCGCGTCCGGAGCCTGTGCTCCGCAACGGGAGAGGCCGCGGCAGAGGCAGGCCCGCATACCAAAAAAAAAAAAAAAAAAAAAAAAAAAAGAATGTGAGTACTCACCAGCAGCTTATTTTTACCCTTGGAAATTGAGTCCTTTCCCTAGGTCCACAGAAAGTCCTAGGCCTGGCATACAGTGAGCTAAAATGCTTACCTAACCATCTCTAAACTAATTGTCGTGGCTCTTATTATCCACGGCTTCGTCATGTTTCTGAGCCCAGAGGCAGTGGGAGGGAGCAAACCCCACCTGAACTCCATGGTCTAAGCATGTGGGAAAAATGAGTCTCCAAAATAAAACTGAGATGCCATTACCAGAGGAAGGAGGTAATGGGGCCAGAAAGGCAAATGTAGCAGATGGTCACTCAAGCCTCCAGGAGTTAAAACAGGTTTGAGATATAAAGTCAAAGTCAGGCAAGTTTCTTGTGATTCATCATGTAGAAATCAGAGAACTTTGAGGATGACAAGAGTCTCTTTTTTTTTTTTCTAAAAGCCATTCTCCATTTTGAACCCATTCTTAATGCACTAGATCAAGTCAGTCATCTTTAGACTATTTTAAATTCTTTTCAAGGCTGCTGTAATATGAATGGCCGCATGTAGAATGGCATTTCCCAGGTCAGTTAAAATCACTTATAAATGTATGAGAATCTGCAGACGGCTTCCCTGGTGGACAGAAAGGTTATAGCCTGCATCTCTAAGTAGGTTATCACCATTTTACAGATGAGGAAACTGACAGTTGTCAGCTTTGAATGAATTGCCAAAGCCATGCAGATGTGAACATGACCTGGTTGTGTTTCCAGTCCAAAGTTGTCAGGCTCCAAAGCTGATACTTCCCCTACAATAACGGGCCACTGTGCTTCTCGGAAAGAGTCATGAATACTTCCTCCCCTTTTTGGCTCCGTGTTCCATATTTGAAATGCTTTGTAAAAGAGGTGACATAATCCTGAATGAATCTGAGACGCTCCACACACAAGTGATCTTTTTGTAATGACACCAAATACAGGTGAAAAGGCCATTTCACAATAGCTACAGCTCTGCCACCTCGGAAAAAACAGCCACCCTCTTCAAACTGGAATGTCTCGCTCTCCATCTCAGCTCAAGGACAGGTGCTCTTAAAACATCGCAGGAAAATCCTTTGAGCCATTTTGCGTCGGGCAAGTGTGAGAGAGCAGACATTCTCCATTCCACAAAGAGCCTGTCCTACATTTCCTGTACTCATGTCACTATGGAAATTCTAACTCTCACAACTGCTAGTTTGACATGGGCAGAGATTGTGCTGAAGGGAAATACATCTTGCTGTAAGAATTGTTTTGTAGTTGTCGTTGAAGGATTTTGTATTTATTGTCTTTTGAGTTGACAAGCACAGTGGTCACGGGCACCTCTTGCATTGATGAACAGGTGTGGGATGTTTCTGGGAAATTTTACAAATGAGAGGAATTCCCGATTCAGGAGATTGTTTGTCAGAGATGATAGTTTAGCTGAGACAACTGCTTTCCTTGAAATGTGACTCAGATTACTTTATGTTACTCAAGGATTCCCGCCATGTAATTCCTCATTGACGTTCTCATTTAAGATGTAGCAAGCTTTAAAGCTGGATTTCTTGCCTCCAGAAGAATCGAAGAACATTCTAGAATGTGTCCCTCATCCTGTGAGGCTGAGGATAGGCACCATCCATCCATTTCTTCATTCACTTTATTTCTAGAGCTCTCAGCTGCATGACTGCCCACAGCCCATTCTCCATACAGTGACAGATGTGGCAGAAGGCTGCTGGGCATGGTGACCCTAATGGTTACCTTGATTACTTCTTTGCCAGGAACTCTTCAGGGGTGGAATGGATTGGACCCTGGGGAGTATGCACATGGAAGCTGAGATTATCAACTGTTCAAAAAAATGCTACGTGTATTTCCTTCAAAATGTGTGTAGGTGGTACGAAGATACACACATACACATCAGATACATAGATAGTCCACCAAGTTGGAACTAATAGTAAATATCAACATTATCAGCCCATAGATTTTTCTCTCAAGCCTACAATTAACATGAGAACTAAAAATAAATGAAAATTTCCATTCTTTCTTCATTTCAAAGCAGGCCATGAAGTGCAGAAATTGACTTTTTAAAATTTGGGGTGCTCAGTGCATAGCTGTATGTATGAGTTTGGCAGCTGCTCAATAAGTAATTGTTAAAGGAAAGAAAGAACAACTTAGACAGCTGTGTGATTTCTTGTGGCATTTCTGGAATGTGTAAAAAAATGTTTAATGTTTAAGATTTTCTTACTTTCCCTGGTAGTAGTCCACAAGACAAGGACTAGAGTTAGGTAACTTGAGGGGTGACTCCAGGAAGTACCAGTAAGGAGAGGAAGTGAAATATAGCAAGGGGGGATGAGGAATGGGAGAATGGGGGAAAACTAGTAAAGGGTGCTTTCACAAATAGTTACCACCCTGGGGAACTAAAGCTTAATGCCCACAGGGGCATCAGAGAAGCAGTGTAGTCTCAGAGTCCTGGAGTATTGATTCAACTACTCCCATCCTTTACAGATTGAGTTCTGTTCCTGGAGACAGCACCTCCCCAGCACTCTGGTCTGTCCCATCTGTGAGCCAGGCATGCCCTCGTGGCCAGAGAAAGACCTTGGAGAGCTGCAAGTTCTTGAAGTAGTTTGCCATGGCACGTACTAGAACGGTGTGTGCATTGTGTACCTACAATGTATCCGTAGCCCACAGCCTCCAAAATGACTCCACGCACCAGTGCTCCTTTTTGGTATTTATACCCTTGTGTAATCCTCTTTTCTGGAGTGTGGGCTGGATCTAATGACTCAATTCTAAGGAAGAGAATATGGCAAAAGTGAGAGGATGCCATTTCCTGGCTGAAGTTACCAAAAAACTGTCGTGCTCACTCTTGCTCTTTCTCTGTCTCTCATGGGAAAAGTGAAGAGCCTTGCTGTGAGCAGCCCCTTGGAGAGGTCCATGTGACATGGCCTTCAGACCAATAGCCGACAAGGGATGAAGGCTGCTGACAACCATGGGAGTGAGCTTGGAAGTGGATCCAGTTTTGAGACAACCGCAAGCCAGACTGCCAGCTTGACTACAAACTGGGAGGGAGGGACCCTGGGCCAGAGGCACCTGATTCAGTCACACCCAGATTCCTGACCTACAGAAACTGTGAGATGATAAATATTTGTTGGTTTCAGCTGCTAAATTCTGGGGTAATTTGTTACACAGCAATATGTAACTAATACAGCTGCACTATAAAGAGACCAAAAGCTTTTTCTACAACTTTCTAATGACAAAGAGCTTCAGAAGAGGTATTAATTTTGTTTTCGTTTTTGTTTTTACTACTAAGGTGCACTAGCTTTCAAAAGAATTTCAGAGGAAGAATTTAAACAGGTCAGTGAAGCAGTTGCCCAGCTTTTCTGTAACTTTTTTATTGATTTAATTGAGCCTAACTTACCATCTAGAACAATGACTTGCTTATTGGACATAGTAACTGAAGTTATAATCTGAACAAATGTATTTGAACTAAAATGTGTTACAGCCAAACGAGATTCAATTAACTTTACACAATTGATTCCTGACTCTTATATTTAGTATGTGTTTGTCAAACCTATCGAGTGAAACTCTGAGCCCTGCTACTCTTGTTCTTGAAAAACTAAATCTAGGAAAACAGCCTTTAAATAACATAAAGTCTGGGTATATACAATATTGAAATACAGTTTGGAAGGTTGTAAATTTGGGAGCCTAGGGATTTGTTTCTTAACTTGGGATGGAGCCATCATATAACACTTCAATTTCATTTCAGACTTGAGCATCCTACCTTGTCCTAAAAGGTAGTTAGTAAGCCAAGTTATTTTATTATGAAATGTACCTATTTTGAATACCTTCTTTTGATTCCACTAGTGAAGGAATCCCCACCCTAGGGTTATGGGGGTGACCAAAGACATGTCACTTGATACTGGACTGATGAGATTGACAGCAGTTTATTAGTCACCTATGATCTGTAGACTGGGGGAGGAGGATACCATGTGCCATACAGGGCCTTATGGGGGCTGAGCGTGGGGATGGAGTGAATAGTCAGGGACCTCGGGAGGCAGGCTTTGTAGGATCAAGAAGGTGTGGTGACCCCGATTCCTATGAGAGGATGTGGTTGGCCAGTTGGGGAAATTCCATGGGCTGGCAGGGAACTGAAACCCACTACTCAGGAGAAGTAGGAACTGCATTTGGTCCATTTGATAAGAAGTTGAGTGGACCCTTTCCATGGAGGAAAGTGGGGCCATTAGAGACTCCCCTGATTTCATCAGATATCAAGGAAGAGCATTATGTTAATTTTATGTCTCATGCTACAATACCCTTGGGACATGTCCCATCAAAAGACCAAGGAGTCTCTATTCACAGTTCCTCTTGAGAGGTTGATGGCAAAAACAGGCTGTATAAGCTGCTAGAGTTAAGTAAGACATAATAGGATTTACAGGCACTTTACTTGAAGATAAGCCAAATCCCAAAGGACATACATATTCCTTTTCCAAATCCCCTACCCACATCCCTTTTTGGTTTGGAAAACGTACTTGCTTGATTTTTATGATTTTACAAAAGACACTCAAAGTCATTCCTCAAGGTTGCAGATGACATTAAAGACTATTATTTGAAGCCTGGACCCACAATTTCAGCACTGCAGGGAACGAGGCAGGAGGCTGCATTTGCCTGGTCACGTTCACTGTCACGACTGCAGAGTTGCAGGCAAGCCCTCTGTTGTCTGCCCCCAACAGTGAGACAGCTTGGCTCATTCTGGTGTCCAAGACCAATTGGGAAAATGAAGAATTCAGAGAGAGCAGTTCTGGAAATGTTCTATATTGCCGAGCACTAGATTTGATAGGGAATAAAGGCATAGTCAATTCCTCCCAGCAAGTTTCTGTCCCTTCTTAGTCCTGATAATAAGTATCAGTTGTAATCTTGCTTGAAGAAAGGAGGTGTCCTTAATTGGGGTAAAACACCCCTTGATGGTATAGTCAAAGAAACAGACCCAGCAGGGTGAAAGCTGCTTAAAGATCCCACAGCTGGTTAATTGCTTTTAAAGGGTGTGTTCTCCAGGACACTGGGCAGCGTGTTAAGAGGAGCAAGGCATGAGCGCTGCAGTAAATGTCATCGGCATTTGAATCCCAGCTTTCCTGTCCACCCAAAATGCCACAGTGAGCCCGTGATCTGAAGTTTCCTCCTGGGTATGAAAAGCTGGACATAGTACAATGACTGACCTGGAGATTGTGTATATATTCACATACTTATATTTTAATTTTCGTTGAGGTAAAGTGACAGTAAAATGCCTGTGATCAACACAGTTAAGGCAAAACTTGCTGCCTGGGATGTGTGACTCTCAATTCCTGAGCTCTTGGCACTGTGCACACAGTTTCTCATTGAAGAGCAACCATGCCACTAGTCAAACCTCTCAGAGTGTTTTAGCACCTACAAAGTCACAGAGAGATACGGCATCACCAGAAAAATGTACCAGGAATATATCAGGACCTCGAAATTAGTACTTTTTTGGCCAATAACACTGACACGCTTTTCATTTCTTTGAGGAACACTCTCAAGGTGATAAATGAATCTCTGTTTTGATTGTAAGTGTATCTAAAGCTAGAAAGCAAAGATAGATTATAGGTTAATAGGTAGATAGGTTGTAATAGATCTGGAATCATCTGAGTTCAAAAGCCTGTTGCACCTGTAATAGCACTTTACAGTTTGCAATGCCTCTTCATAGGATTTTAAACATTTATTCCAGGAATAATTACTGCATGTCTACTATGCCTGTTATGTGCCAGGCACTGTTCTATTTGCCAAGAATATAGCAGTAAACAAAATAAGACAAAACACCCTAACCTCATTCAGCTTAAATCCCAGTGGACAGGTAGAGAGGCTATAAACAAATGAGGAAATAAAAGCTGTTATCCAACATATCATGGATGATAAGTGCTATGTTAGAAACTGAAGCAGGGAAAGAAGATAAGGGGTGTTGAGGGTGAGGGTTGAAATTTGAAATATGGTGATCTGAGAAGGCTGCTCTGAGATGACATTTGAGCTAAGACTAGAAAGAGTTAAAAGATCAAGGGTGTTTCTGATATCGACAACAGCAAATGCAAAGGTCCTGGGGCAGATGCAGAGCTGTACTTGTTGTTGTGTGTTCCAGGAAAAGCAAGGAGATCAATGTGGCTGAGGGCAGTGTCCATGAATGGAAGGCCAGGGCAGACTGTGAGGGACCTACAGGCCATGGTGAAGACTTGAGCTCCTGCTCCAAGTGAGATGGGAAGGTTAGGACATGGAAGTGGCATGGTCCAATGTATGTTTTAAAGGATCACCCTCGTTGCCAGGCTGGGAATAGATTGGGAGATGATGCAGAATAGAAGAGGGAGAACTGGATAGGGGGCCAAGGCAGAATCCAAGGGACAGATAATGTTGGTTTCGATCACGATGGGAAGAGTGGAGTTGGCAAGAAGAAATGTGATTCTAGAAATATTTTAAAGGTAGAACCAACGGGATGTGCTGAGATAAGAAGAATAAAAGGAAGAGAAGATTTGTGGGCGACTCAAGGTTTTGCCCAGAGCAGCGACAAGGAGCAAGCAGCATCTAATTATGAGGAGAGGAAGGTGTCCATGAGATGGGCTGGGAGTTAGGGGTTGGTGGACGTGCTAAGTTGGAAATGCCTATTAGATGACCCAGTGCAGGATTTAAGGAGACAGCTGTAAGAAGTATGGACTTCAGCAAAGAGGGCCAGATTAAGAGATCTCCGCTTGAAGACAAGGGCCTGAGCTCTGGGGCTTTCAGCGTTTGGGAGGGAGGTGAGGAGAAACCAGCACTCACAGCCTCACCTGCATCTTCTTCATGACGCACAGAGCTTGTATTGTCACCAGAACGTGTTCTTTCCGGAGCCTCCATTTCTCTGCAGGGACCAGGAAAGGCTCAGGTGGGAAGCCTGGCTGGTAAAGAACACTTCTTAGGCAAGACAGAGACAAATTAGGAGGCACCTACGTCAGTGTCCCACAGCCTGTGGCCAAGCCGCCGAAGACGTAGCTCCCGTTCACTTCAGGCAGAGCAGAGGGAAAGGGACTTGTTTATTTGGGCTTAAGGACAAGAAGGAAGCCGCCGCTGTCACTCAAACCCCGTTCTCCCACCCCTGCACTCAGGACTGCTGTGGAAAGCACTGGGTATTTTTCCACTGGAGGAAGGCTTAGAGTGGATGCGGTGATAAAGCTTCTCCTTGAAGATGACTCAGCTGCTGTGGTGTTCTGCCAAAGTCCTGTTCAAGAGAGCTGAAAGAGGCTCCAGACAGGGAGGGTAGACTGCCTGCAGCAGGAACTTCTATGGTGAGGAAGTCCACCGTTTACACACCCGTCCCCCAGGCATCTGTGTAAACACAGACGTCTCCTGTTTCCCCAGGGCACATTGGGTTCCAGAGACGCAAAATGCCATATTAGAGGCGAGAAAAGACAGCATAGAGAAGTAGTGAGCTGACACATCCAAGGCCCTTCTGAGCCTGTGCTCTGGACCCCCATGCTTTTGGCCTTTCTGAGCAGAACCGATTCCTCCTGGTGCCCTCCCCTCAGGTGTCTTGATATCAGGAACTCAGAGCTCTCTCTCTTTGCCTCCCTTCTCTGTTAGAGAATACCAGAGGCTTTTTACTAATGGCTCAGCTGCTAACTCTTTTGTAAGGAAACAGTTTTGGGGGTAAAAGGGCAAAGCACACTTCTGAATAAGTCATTTCACCTTTGCAAAGCTACCTGTGATGTAGAATAGACTTGAAGCCCCAAACCTGCCTGTGTTTGGAATTCAAAACATTGGTAGCATGACATTGCTTGTTTTCCTAGGAGAGAAAAACCCAAGTATATCAAAAATCCCTCTGTTTGGCTTGATACTTGCTTCACCACTTGACCTCAACTCCCCAGTGTATATCATTGCCGCCATAAATACAGAGGTTCTCCCAGGTAAGAACATCTGTCATTGGAAGTTGCACAGAATGAAGAGGCCTCTTGGCTATGTCTCCTCACTTTCTCTGTCCCCGCCAGGGCCCTGAGCTGCACTGTTCTCAGATCCAGGGTAAAGAAAGATTTTTTACCCCAAATGGGAACAATGTTTCTGTATTTATAAATCCCAGAGACTCAGACACATCTGCTCATATTTATATCGATTCTGCTGCGGCTGTAAAATTGCATATGCTATTTTGATGAAACTTTGTCTTAATTTCATTACCAGTCTGAGTAATGATGTGTTAATTGCCTGATTTCCAAGTAACTGGGCAAAAATGATATTTAGGGTTTTTTTTTTTAAGTTTCTCTTTTTAGACCCATGGCTTTAATAAAATATTAGTCTATTTTACCTTCCTAAGTGGAAGTCAAAGTAATACATTTTCAAGCTGCCCACGAGTCTATACTTTGAGGGGAAAATGGTTGAATTTACCTGTAAGAGGGGGTCATTGATGGTCTTGGTGATGGTCCAATCCAGGCACAGAGAGCCCATCAACGTCCATTTGAAGTAAGAAAAGTATAAGAAAGAGCTCAAGATTTTGCATCAGATAGATCTGGGGCTGCAGCCAATTGCCTTCACTAACTAGTCACGTCATCTTATGCAAATAAATCTGATAACTTCTCTGAGCTTTATTTTTCTCATCTAGAAAAAGGGCTTAAAAATTCCCATCTTCTGTGAATTTAGCAATTCCGTATATCAGGTACTTAGGATGATATCTAGGCATTATAGGTGCTTGATAAATGATAGCTTTAAATATTTTTATTATCACCTTCCAAACCGGTGCATATTCTGTTGTATCCAAACTGCTTGATGTGTTGTGGTAAGAGATTTTTATCCAGTTCATCTGATTGAGACAATACATTGTTTTGCTGATTGCACTACACTTCCCTTGTTGGAATAGGAAACCAGGGCTACCACGTTGCACAACCCCACTCCAGATATGCCATTCACATTTTAGTCCATGTGAATATCCTCTCTTTGAGTTAAGCATTGCAAAACCTGGAGGAGCTTACCCTGGAACTCAGCAACCTATATAGATCCCAAAAGATCCCTCTCGCCTTCCAGGCTAACCCTGTCCTGCTGGCAGGCTTTGGGACCACCTGGAATCATGATGCTGCTACTCTATGGATTTTAAGTAGTCACTGTGAAGGAATCTCCTGTTGCTACACCTCACTCACCAGGCTAGGTTCCTTGGATATGACCTTGGTTGAAATCAGCTTGAGTCCGTTATAACCCATTGGACATCTTCCTTCAGTCTGTCGGTGGTAGGGGCAAGCCCTACATCCTACAGACTGACTAGTTATCTCTAGCTCCAGTTCTGCCAAGTCTGTCCTACATTTCAGGTCGAAATATGCATTAGAGGCTATACATGCATAACACTTGTTTTGGTTTCAATTCAGACAAAACTGGGAAATAAGCACCTTGAGTTCCAGTCCTAGTTCTTCTACAGGTCAAAGGTGTGATTTTAGAAGTATTGCAAATTGCAAAATAATCACAAAGTCCTTTTCGTCTGTGTGCACCATCATTTGCCATGTGACTTTGCGTCCCATCCCATCCCATCCCATCCCATCCCATCCCATCCCATTCCATCCCATCAAGAGGTATAATCTCTTTCTCCACCCCTTGAAGCCAGGCTTGGCTGAGTAATGTGTTTCAGTCAATGGAAATAAATTAGCAAATAAATGTAAGCGGAGGTTTGAAAGTGCTTGCACACCGGGCTTTGCTGTCTCTGGTGGCTGAGACCCATTCTGCCATATGTGAGAAAGTTCAGGCTAGCCTGCTTGATGATGCTTGAATTTAAGCCTATAGCCAGACTGTGAATGAATGATGTCCCACTAGACTAACCAGCATCCAAATGTGAATGAGACTATTCTAGATCATCTGACCCTAGTCAAGTCAACCCAAACCAGAAAACCCACCCAGGCAACCCACAAAATCATGAGCAAATACGTGATTGTCCTTTAAAGCACAGTGATGTTGGGGAAAGATTGTAAGCAGCTACAGCCAACTGATACAGTAAGTCAGTTTCTTTCTCATGTCACATCTAGAAAATGAGAATACTGAAGTTGATCAGTGCTGGTAAGTACAAGACAGAGGAACCACCATCCTCCTAACCCAAGGCTACATGAAATATTGTTAACTGAAGAGTACACTTTCTCACTGGACCCAGAAACAGTGATAGAATGATTCCCATTCCAACCCTCCAGTAGTTACATCCAATTTACAGTGTCAGCAGTGGGTTGACACCCATTTGTCAACTTTGCTCCAAACCAGTAATTCCCAAACCTGACCAATCATCACAGTCACCCAGGGAGAGGCATAGTACATCAGATTGTCTGGTTCTACTTTGTTGAAATAACATTCAGTAGTTTTGGGTCAGCCTGGGACTGTACATTGGTTGAAAGCTTTCCAGGTAATTCTGATCATGAGACAGGTTTGGGAACAGTAGACTGAATGATTCCTTTGGTGTTTTTCCAACTCTCTTCTTTGATTATTCTTAGCAAAGCGTTTTCCTTAATCTTAGATTTGACTAGATAATGACAATGTCTTCTACCTCTCAGTAATCCTATGCAAATATACGTGTGAATCTTCACATGAATTATCCACATCCCTTAGAGTAACATGAGGTTTTCCTCTAATATTCTTCTTTCAGTATGCAATAAGCCAAAATGAGAAGACCTTCTTGGGCATTCAGAGGTAGGAGAGAGCAAGAGAGATTCCCAGATTCAGGGAAAGGGAATTAACTGGTTTCTCCTCTGGAGGCATATACGATGGAGCCTGCTCTGGGAGAGTTCAGAGTATTGTCAAGGCAATGAATCCATACGTGAGCTTCCTAACAGTTAGGGAGCTTCCTAACCTAGCATTTGAGATAGATGCAGTTACCTGCAAACCAAGGCTTCCGGATGAGAATACTGAAAGACAACCATGAACTCCCAGCAATAATAATGACATCTAATGTTTATTAAGCTTCTACTGTGTGCCAGGACCTTCTGTGTCTTCTCACTGGATCGTCTCAATAACTGCATGAGATGGGTACTTTTATTATCCCCATTTAATGGATGAAAAAAGTGGGTTCCAGAGGTGGAAGTAACGTACCAGGAGTCACATAGCTAGTGAGTGGCAGAGCCAGGCAGGATACCGATAGATCTGACTCCCCCACTCCACATCAGTGTGCCATACAACCTCGGGACAATGCCTCCATTAAAGCAAAGGAAACACAAGCAAGTTCCTGAAAGACATTCTTCTAAAACACAACTATGACAGAATGTTAAATCAAATTCCAAACCATGCAAAGAAAATAAAGCCCTGATTCTTTCCCCTTACATTTTCTCATCAAAATTCACAATCCCATTATGTGTATTTTGCTCCCTTTGTTCCGGTTTCTTCTTACAAAGAAGTTTTGATTGACAACTTCTTGGAAGTCACTATAATTCAATCGACTTACCTTCTCTTTTATCATTTTACTTTGTTTCCTCTCTCAACTGTTTCTATACAAAGGGAGAAAAATATCACTTTTCTTTCACTTTTTCTGCCTTGATCTATTTGGAAAATCTTGAACGGCTTTGTATGTTTTTCTTGACTTTTCCAAATTCCACCATTTCCAGGTAGAAAATCATATATTCTAGAGGTTAAAAAGCAGGGGAGCTTGGCTCCATTATTTGTTTTTCAAATAATTAGCTAAAAGAGGAAAAGACTAGGGGCAAGAATATGCTAGGCAGAGAGAATAGCTCATGCCAGAGAATAGCTCCCTGTGGGGAGAAGGGTTTAAAAGAAGACCAGAGTCATTACAGCAGAAAATGAGGCAGTGAGTGTGCTATGACCCAAGAAGACAAGGAGACAGACAGCCATGCTGGACATGGAGATCAGGATGTGGATTTTGGATTTTCTCTCCAGAACAATGAACATATTGAAGGATAATAACACAGAGAGGATGGTTCACTCAGATTTGGATTGTGCCAAGATCACTCTATCTGTAGTGATTTATAAAATAGTCTTCCGTGGAAAGACCTGGCTCATCATCATGAATTTTGGCACACCAAAGCAAGCCTCAGACAATTATTTTCCAGTAGACAGAGGTCTTGGCTTAAGTGGGATGATCTCAGGAACCTTAGTTCTCAGAATCCTTGCTACTGAGTTGAGCAGTGAAGGAGTATACCCAAATACCATGTCATTAACAAAGAAGACAGCATCCTAAGCTCCCAAGAGCTAAGACGATCTTAGCCAGGATTCGTTTCTCAATTTCTTGCAGTGATCAAGGCCCTTTGGAAATCATCATGATCATCACCAGCATCTCTACATTTAAATAGCTCCTCCAGAGTTTATGAAACACTTTCACAGATATTACTTGAAATTAACAATTATAACCTACACTTGAGAACTAATCAAGTACGCCCAACTACCCTTATTTAATCCTTACCATATCTTGTAGGTCGGTTGGGAACACTTATGCTCATTTTAGAGATGAGGAATCTGAAATGCAGAGAGATGCAGTGAATTACTGAAGGTAACTCAGCTTACAACTGACCAGCCTGGAAAATCTTGACGGCTTTGTATGTTTTTATTTACTTTTCCAGGTCTGCTGACTTCTAGTTGGAAACTTTATGACTACTATGTCAGCAGTTTATGGGCTGCCTGGACTTAACTCTTGCCTTTACCATTTACTAACCATATGAACTTGAGCAAGTTTTTAACCTTTTCGAGGTTCAGCTTCCTGGTCTATAAATGTAGATAATAGTAGAACAACTTAAAAGAGTTATAAAAATTAAATATATTAATAATTCATAACACACTTAGAACAGCTTAATACATAGTAAAGGCTCAATGAATCTTAGTTATTATTATTATTAGTTATTATTATTATCATTAGTAGTATATATTCTACTATACCATGCTATTTTGGGTGGGGCAGGGAAATGCCTAAAAATAATAAAAATTTTAAATGGCTAAAATTTTTCAGGCACATATTCTTAGTGTTTAAAGTGTTTACAGTGAGGTAGGCAACATTACTATTCTCCCTTTTACTGAGGAAGACATTGAGATTAAAAGTAATTTATTCAGAGCCCCTAAGCTAAAATGTGGCAGGGCCAATTTTTGGAGCCAGATAAATCTGATCTCCAAGGCAGCAGTCCTGGAAACCTTACCAGACTACCTGAAAGCACCTAGATCTATTGAGAGGACCACAAAAATGAAAAGACCCAGGTGGCAAAGGTAACACAAGGGAACCAGGAACTGAGAGCTGAGGGAAGAGAAGCTTGTTGGAAATGGATTTTCCTTCTCACTAGTTGAGTAACCTTAGAAAGTTTTTAAAGGCTAAGAATTTTAAGGACATACATATCTATAAGGGAAGAACAGGATGATAATGAAAACATAAAATGTCTTTGTCAATAAGAGATTAGACATTTTTAGATGAAATGAACAGGCTAAAGCTTAGAAACTAAGGCCTTAAAGGCTTCCCAGCTAAGAAAAACAAAACAGAGTATGTTTCCAATTGAAGGGATTATCCAGTGATCTAATATGGAATTGATCTTGTTTGTTTCCAATGCATATTTTTTGTTTTTCCTTCTTAAAACCCTTTCTTGCTATTCACCCTGGCTTAACTCCATGCCTCAGGTTAGAAGGTTTAATTACTATTGTTCAATAAGATAGCTTTTGTTCCCAAGTCTGTGTCGAACAATGCTAGTCCCACTTTTTTATTTATTTTATTTTAATTTATTTTTGGCTGCGTTGGGTCTTTGTTGCTGCGTGGGCTTTCTCTAGTTGCAGCCAACGGGGGCTACTTTTCGTTGTGTGCAGGCTTCTCATTGCGGTGGCTTCTCTTGTTGGGGAGCATGGGCTCTAATTGCGCGGGCTTCAGTAGTTGTGGCTCGCGGGCTTCTGTAGCTGTGGCTTGCAGGCTCTAGAGCACAGGCTCAGTAGTTGTGGCGCACGGGCTTAGTTGCTCCGCGGCATGTGGGATCTTCTCGGACCAGGGCTTGAACCCATGTCCCCTGCATTGGCAGGGGGATTCTTAACCACTGCACCACCAGGGAAGCCCTAGTCCCACTTTTTTAAATGAATAGGTAATACCAAATCTCTTTGAAGAGCACACAGCGTATTCATTTGACTGAAGAATGAAAATCTGATCCCTCAAACTGAGGTCTGACTGTTCTCTGGGCCATCTGAAGCTGAGAGATGGTCTTGTGGAATTCCTCTCCATGTCCCTCGATTTTAGGAACATTTCCATTTTGTTCTTCATGATGCCACCAAATTTAAGTTTTAGTTACAGACCTGTGAGCCTCGCTTTATGGTGGGAAATGATCACTGTCAATACTGAGTAAAATAATTAGATGAGAATCAACAAGAGAACAAGTGGCCCTGTTGAAAAAAAAAAAGTCTTTATGAATGTTTAATGCAGTTTGCCCATGTGGTCAAGATTGATTGATTTTATTTAAAAAATATGCTGGGATTGGACTACAAATGAATATTGTATAATTTCCCATTTAGAGCTTTCATAAAGACCATATTATATGCTGGCAATATTATCATGTGCCATTCCCTTTATTTGACCATAATCATATTTTGCCCTTAAGTGTTATTTACCTTACTGTGAAGGATAAGTGAGTATAATAAACAAGCAGGAATTTCATAAAACACTCTAAATAATTCTAAATTATGCTGTTATAATACTTTATCAGGAAATGCTTGGTTCTTTCAAAAGATCTTATTATACATGTCCATGTCTGAGCACATTTACCATCTATTCTACAATTTATAGAAGGTAAGACCATCTTAGCTTTACCTAAAATACATGATCTTTCTTATATAAAGACAAAGCTAAAGACCCATTAGTGTATCAAGACATGTGCTTTAAATTTTCTCCCACTAGTAGTTGTAGGTCACAAAAATATTTTTAAATTCCTATTAAGGTACTTTAATCCCTCTAAAAAGGTTGTGAAAGGCCATGACAAATAGCATGAATTTCAAGATGGTGAATCAAGGTTAAGACGGCAGTGAGTGGTCATCAGGGCTCAATCTTTTTCCATGTGAACCTTATCAACCATTCAATGTCAAATTCAAGTTTTGACCTCATTAGAACTCATTAGCTGAGAATCATAATTCTATAGACAAGGCCCTTCTTGCAATCTAAGAAAAATCCTGGATATCTCTTCTCCTACCCAGTAATTACCAGTTGCTAAGTTGGGTTGTATGCATGTAAAAATAAAAAAGAATGAATTAGAATGAGGCTAAATATAGAAGCCAAGATCGAGATTCTATTGTATTAGAATTCCACGACTCAACCAACTCCCATAGGTTAACAACCAGTCTAATTTTAAAACTATAGAGACTTTATAGCTGTAAAAAGTATTTCCTAATTAGGTAAGGAATTCGCCTGTCATTCTCCACTTTTGGTAGTTACCATAAGGAAGTCATTTACATTTTGAACTCAACATTCAAATTGAAACTCCGAGAGTTTCCAGTTTTGTTCCAAGCCCCATTTGACTTCCAAGAACTGTGCCTAATTGTTTTACATGTGGTTGAATCACTAAACAGGGTGGGAACTGAGGGGAAATTTCCAGTAAGCAGAGATTTAGCTACAATGAAAAGACTTAAGTGTCACTCAAGCTGATCAAATCTCAAAAGCATAGTAAATGACAGAACCTCATTTAATTACCATTTTTTCTTTCGTGACAGTAAAAATTATAATAAATTATGCAGATAAGTGATTCATCATCGGGGATATGCCGAAAAAGTTTGTGATGTTAAATAATGTTGACTCAGGGCTTTGTGAAAATTAAAATTATGGAGCAAGAGGATAAATTTTGCCCTAATAATAGGTACAAATGAAGTCTCTTGTCTTGTTTGAATATCTCTAGTCTTACCTACTCTACAATCATTGTTCAATTGTGCAGTGCAAAGAGATACTAAAAAATTCACAAAAATTTACTTCAAACCAATTGATGAGATATTTATTCAGCATCTACTATGCACAACGCCTTGCATTAAGCTCTGGTTCATAGGGCCACTTTGGTCTCATTGGAATTCAAGGTTTTGCTGCCAGTCCCTTTCTTAGAGTGGTAAATAACAGCTCTTCCCTTATCCCAACAAAATTTTTCCTAAATTCTTGATATTTCAGCTTTCCAAATTCAGAAGGATTTGTTAAATTTTTTTCATTTAACCTTATCAAAGTCTGAAGTCCCAGCTGTGTGTGTTAGTGAACGAGATGTTTGCCTTCAAGTTCAGTGAGTTTTCCCTTACACAAGATGGCTTCTTCTAAAGTCGTACCCATGGAACTGATCGTGCAGGCCAGCACTATGACAGATCTAAGAGGCATGGGACAAGCAAGCTCTGATAAGGAGTAACAGGGCATTGTGAGGGGGAGAGAAGCCTTAGGGTGACACTACTGGGGAGTGTAGGAGAACCAGGGAGAAGCACCAGTACCACGGGAAGTCTTAAGAACTGGGATATTCCTTCAAGGAAAGAACACTGCAAAAGAAAGATGACAACGACAGTGACTAGTGCTCCCAGCATGTTTGAAGGCATGATGTCCCAGGAATTGTACTAAAGCCTTTTACAGACATTATCTCATTAAATCCTCAACATTACATCCATTCTCTACTGCTCATTTTTCAGTTGAGAAAACTGAGCCATAGAGAGGTTGATAAACTTGCCGAAGGACGCACACAGCTGAGAAGTGGCAGAGCCAGGATTCAAACCCAAGTCTGCCTCCAGAGTTCAAATTCTCATTCACTACGTTCTAGTCCCTCACAAATACAGATGTCACACATCCAAGGGTTGGCAGTGCTTGGATCATGACAGTACAGGGGTGTGGATTTAGTCTCCACTCAGTAAATGGCACCTCAAGTAGCCCAAGTCAAAACCTAGGAGCAGGGGCTTCCCTGGTGGCGCAGTGGTTGAGAGTCCGCCTGCCGATGCAGGGGACGCGGGTTCGTGCCCCGGTCCGGGAAGATCCCACGTGCCGCGGAGCGACTGGGCCTGTGGGCCTCAACGACTGAGCCTGCGCGTCCGGAGCCTGTGCTCCGCAACGGGAGAGGCCACAACAGTGAGAGGCCCGCGTACCGCAAAAAAACCCCACAAAAAACCTAGGAGCAATCCCTGGATAACTCTGTTCCATCTTTTACCCCCAGCTTCCAGTTCATCTTGTCAGTTCTACCTCCAAAGTGTATTCCAAAGCTGTCCACCATTCTCCAGCTCCACTGTGTTGTCCTGAGCCCCGGAAGCCATCGTCTCTTGCCTAGACTTCTATGATGGATTCTAAATGGTCTCCTTGCTTTCACTCTCAACTCCCTACTCATTCTGCCAGAGCAATAATTTTTTACAGTAAATCACATTATGACAGTACCCTGTTTAGAATTCTCCAATGGCTTCCCATTACTTGTAGAATAAGATCCCAAATGCTTCCCACAGTTTGGCAGGTCCTTCAGCATCTGCTCTGTCTAGTTCATATTCATCTTCAATAACTCTTTTCCCCTTACACTTTAATCCAGTTATAGTGGTCTTTGTGTTCCTCGAAGGTGCCAAGATAGTTTCCATACTGGAGCCATTGCTCCTCCCTTTACTAAGTGTGTTTTCCTCCACATCTTCTCCAGACAGGCTCTTCTTTTTCACTCAGGTTCCTGTTAAAGCATCATTTCCTTCATGAATCCTTCTTTGAACCCTCAGTCTCATTACCCCCCTTCTCCTAGACACCTTGGTTTTGTTTCTTCATAGAACTCATAGTATGCCATTCATTACATATTTATTATCTGTCCCTCCCAATTTCAAATATAATTTCTATGACAGTAAGGTCCTAGTCTGTCTTTTTCCCCTCCATTTTCCAACACTAAGAACACTACTTGGAAAATATTAGTTGCTCACAAAATACCAAAGGTTGTATGACTGAATGAATAAATGAATGGAAAAAGTAAGGCTCAGAAAAATTAAGTGAGACTTAATCTATGGTTCCATGGCCAGAACAAGGTGATGCAAGCTAAGGCCCAGAAGGTGCTGAGACCTCCAAGTGCTAGGGAGCACAGAGCTCAGGGAGTCAGGGGAGAGTTGATATTTGTTAAGTCTCAAAGAGAGTAGTATTTTGTAGTGAAGTCATTGAGAGTGGGGCAATCTAAGCAGAGGGAACAGAGTGGGCAAAGGCAGAGAGGTGAAGAGGTTCAGGGCTGGCCTTTTCCCCTACAAGAACAAAATATCAAATTGGCTGAGGTGAGCAAAGAGAAAGAGGCTGCCACAGCCTCCCACTCTGCAGCCTTCAAGCTTGTGGGAGAATTTTTGCAACTGACACTGGAGGTAAGAGATTCCTAATTGTACATTTTAATTTTTTAGCTCGTCTATTGCCGTGCCTAGGCTACTTCTATTCTGTCTCCTTCATGAAACTCTCACACAGCTCAAATTTAATTACCACTAGGTTGCTTTAGACTCTGATAAAACAGTTCCGGCAAAACTTGGTGGTGGGTGGGAAGGAGTGATCATCAAGAGATGTGGGTTCTTAACTTACCTTGGGACCTTGAGCAGATGTTTTCACCTCTGTATATATCAGTTTACTCTCCTGGTGAGATCTAGCTACATGTTAAATTTCTAAGACTCTATGGTTTGATGTAGAGAATTGGTTACCACGCAACGAGTCCTCAAGTCATTCATTTATCTGTTCATGCTTGTAGTGTTTAGTGGTTGTCTTCTTTTATGGGGAATGTATTTTTTTTTAGGGCTACCATAACATAGTCCCACAAATTGGGTGGCTTAACACAATAGGAATTTACTTCCCCATATTTCTGTAGGCCAGAAGTCCTAAATCAAGGTGTTTATATACAGAACCTCAAAGAATGCTTACCGTGATCGTGATACCCCAGGTGCTTTCTGTAGCTGAAGCAGCTGCATTTTCCTTCTGAGATACGAGACCTGGTCTCTGCTTGCTTCTCCACCTTGTTATTGATGAATTCATTCAGTAGATATTCTGGAGCAGCAAGGCCGATCAATTTCATATCATGCAATCTTTTTGACACTGAGCACACTTCCAGTGACTCATCAGGTTTCTCAAATAGAGATTTTTCTAGAATTTTTGAGTTCTGTCAGAGAATCCCAAGGAACCGGACCATGGCCTCTTTAGGCTACTATAGGACATGATCTCTCAAGATACAGGCCAAACGTGACAGACATGTTTTGTCCTTCTGGAAAATTACATGTCTACAATATTGCATCATGAGGAGGGAGAGTAGGGTGGGATTTCTGAGAGTGCACTAGAGAAAGCTCACTTTCTGGAGCTTATCAATTTTTCCCCGGGTGTTTCAGGTTTGGTCTGTGTCACTGTCCTTGTTGTAGCCCCTAAGATCCTGCCATTGGAGCAAATACCTTAATTTATATTACCCCATAGCTCTGGAGACCAAGGTTAGAGCACGGCCCTGGGACTGTTCCACCACCTTCATTTGACTTAAACCTCCATAATGATGGCAGCAACTGTGTCCGTTTTGTTTATCATCATGCCTGCCTCCTGGGATACAATCAGTATCCCAGCAAGTGTTCTTTGTGACAAGAAGAGAGGAAGAAAGGTAAAAAGGAAAGGAAGGAAAAAAAAGAAAGAAGGAAAGGATTATATCAAATACTCGTGACTGAGCTATGTTCCTTGCTCAGCTGTGACTTCCTAGCTGTCTGCCCTGTTGGTATTACCTTCATCTTCTAGCTGGTACTTTCTCGTGATTTTAGATTCCTTCCCGCTACAGCTTACCATGATCTAACCCTGTTAGGGCCTCTCTACTTAACCTTACAGCCTTGACTCCTACTAATTACCTCCTTGTCTCTCTGTCTCCCAGTTCAAACTCCCAAGAGGTAATCACATTGGTTCATTTTCTCTTTTCTATTTTTTAATCCTGCCACCTCACAAGTCATTAGTCATTAATGGCTTGACTCAGTTTTTGTCAGATGCTCACCCTTAAGCCAGCCAGCTGTGGTTAGATTTATTAGGCAATTTGCAAGATATATTTACTTTATAAACATTTTCCGAAGAGAAATGCAAAGCTTCCAAGATGAGTCCACTCAATGGCATACCAATTTTTCGCAGCAGTAGCTCATTGCCACGTTGGCCAATATGTTTTTAAAAGACAGATACATCTGAGACCAGAATCATCTTATTAGAATGACAGTGAAACCAAGAAAACACATCATCCATATAGCTTAGGAGACTAAGACTGATCCATTCCTAGAAAACTGGCCCAATGGCAGTGCCTATAAAATCATTCTCTGTTCCCCCACTCGCCACTCTGCATTATGTCCACATCAGTGAATTATTTTTGCACGGTGAAAGTACCCATATAGGAAAATTTTCCAAAATTTCCAAATTTTCCAAAAATATGCTCACATATGTAATGAGCATATGTAAATATGCTCACTCCCATTTGAGGAGAACTTTATTGGCTTCTTTATTTCACAGAGTGCAACTTACACCATTTTCCCTGTTGCTCCACCCACTGACACCAGTGGAGAGAACCAGGTATGAAATAAATTGTTGTCAGTTTCAAAGATATCATTGCCCTTTGGATAATAAAAAGGCCTAATGTCGGGGCAAACTTGAAAAAAATAGTAAATTTTTCTAATTGTTAGATGCTGAGGTATGTGTCTAAGTGGAGAATTTGTGGCAATTAAGGGATCAACAAAGCTGAAATGCTGCTTTTGTAACGATACCAGAATCTGTGCTCAGCACGCACCGCATCCAGCTCTCCAAACCTCCCTTAAGCTTACAAATGATATTTCATTATTTTAAATCAATCAAGTGTCCCTAGAGGATTTCACCAGAAACCCAAATATAATTACATAAACACACAGGCTTCTTAGCTACGCATGTGTTATGCCAACAGAAAAATACAGCTTACGTGCAATGCAGAAAAAGTAAAGGTTTATAAAATGCATTCTAATGTCTTATGAATAACAGTATTAGAATTAGAGTTGGATACATATACCTCAGCAAAAATAAAAAAAGAATATGCACAGAGGTTACGATTAGACCCTTAGTGTGGTCGGAATTACACAAGAGTACCCTCTCTTCATTTAAATGAAGTTTATTGTTTCATTTAGCCTTCATTTCAGTAACATACTTATTCATATCCTAGAAAATGGCTAACTTCATCAGCACTAGGCAATACAAGGGCCCAAGGAAACAGCGAGTCTTTTATTTATTCATTAGATTTATATAACATCTCTATTCCAAAGAGCTCCGGGCACTGTAGAGAATGTTTAACTGATGTTAGACCAAGATTTCATGGAAATGAGAAGTGGAACTGTGTCTCTAGGGAGAAGTGGCAAAAGAGAAGAGAAAACAAAAAGGAACAGGGAGAGGAAATGGAGAAGCTTATGATGGGGGGAGGACAGAGCCGTCCTTAAAATGCCAAAATGAAAAGGTGAAGTCCCAATGCCAACTCTCTGTAGTTAGTCCAGAAAACGCTGTGATGACAGAAGTTCTCTTTCTATGAAGAAGCACATTGGAATCTCTTCCTTAGAATGATACATGTAGATTAAGCTTCTATGAATCTCATTTTTAACAGACATGTTAAATTCACAAGCTATATGTTGATAAAGTTTAATGTTCATATCCAGTAATATTTATGTTAACACGTTTTAATATGTCCTTATTTAATGAATAAAGTTCCATCCCACTTCTCCTGAGTCAGACGTGACCAAGTTTTTTTCACACCATTTAGAAAGTTCACGCCATTTAGAAAGTACTGAAAGTCAGAAAGGAGAATGGATGGACTGTGGCAGAGTTCCTATTTAGTAGACTGTAAAAGTCCGTAGTTACCTGGAAACTCTAGTGTGGCACGTTCCCCACATGTGTCATGCTCCTTCCCGGGCCAGGGAGTGGTAGGGGGGACTTCAGGTGAGATTCTTCACATAGAAGAGACATCGTACTTCTTCTATGACATTTAATCACTGCAAAATTTAGTGAACAGTGGATCCAGCCAGGCTTATGCCAATTTCAACAGTAAAGAGAAAGTAAGGGAGTGGATTATGATGATGGGAAATGGGTAGCATTTTAAAAACTTTATTTGTGAGAAAAACAGGAGCTGGAATAGTTTATACATTTTACACCCTTGTTTATATTAAACATCATTTATTAAAGCACTGATAATCACTGGCTGTAAAAATTAAACCTGACATTTCAACAAATTACATGTAAATAATTAAGTCTAGTGCTGATGAAGGGGAATCAGAAAGGACAGACCCTGGGATTTTTCCTTTAACTTTGAGAGCCTGGCTAGTGGAAGATAAAAAAATACGAGGATGTCCTTACTCCTAGACAAATACTTCTTTCAGAATTATGTTGGGGAATCATGGAGAGACCAGTGCTTTTCTCTTGGATGAGCATTTTGGGTCAATTTAATTTAGTGCAATTCACTATTTGTTGGCTGCCTACATTGTGCTTGGAGCTAAGGCATATCCCCAGCTCACACTGCTTGAAATATGAGTGGTGCCAGAGAGAAGTATGACATGCCATACTATAAAATGTGTTTTCAGGGGTTTCTTTGTATTTTCAAACAACCTCTGTTATGAGAACATTATAAGAAACCAGTAAAATAAGAATCTTTGCTCTCCATGAGCATTTTTTGAGGGGTTGAACAAAGAGCGTGACAAATTTTTATTCCCATTCTTTTAGAAAACAAATTTATCTTCATTGGCTCTCTGGAGAAAACTCATGCTTTACTCCACAGATCAGTAAATGAATTCCAAATCAGATGAATTAATTAGTAATGGTTTATTTATTGTCATTTAATAAACACTTTTCCAATTCATCATCTGCCAACTTATTGGCCCAACAAAATAAATGTTTAAGAATATCATGGCGAATGGAATGCAGGTAACTGAAATGAAAGTAAGAAACTTTAGCTCTTGCCTATTCTTTAAAAAGAAACTTAAAACCAAGTCCTTATAACCAAAAGAGTCCATTAGAAAGCTGGATTAGGCTAAAGTTAGCATTGTATTACCTAAACTCAGGCATGTAGGCTCTCTGTTCCAAGTGTGTGAATCTTGAGTAAGTAGCAGAAGAGCAAAAGGAGTGGCTGATGGGGACTTACGCCAGCAAGTGTCCAGTTACAGACTCTCCCTGCCTCTGCAAAGATGTGTCCCGAGTCCTGGCTCTCTGCAGTTGCCTTGGAGCCTTCCTGTGCCCAGATCATGCCGCTGCAACTTTCATAGGTTTCACAAACTTCTGATGACCTTGCGGTACATTTCCTTTTGCTTAAGATAGGATGCCCAGGGCTTCCCTGGTGGCGCAGTGGTTGGGAGTCCGCCTGCCGATGCAGGGGACGCAGGTTCGTGCCCCGGTCCGGGAGGATCCCGCGTGTCGCGGAGCGGCTGGGCCCGTGGGCCATGGCCGCTGGGCCTGCGCGTCCGGAGCCTGTGCCCCACAGCGGGAGAGGCCACAACAGTGAGAGGCCCGTGTACAGCAAAAAAAAAAAAAAAAAAAAAAAAAAGATAGGATGCCCAGAGTTGGTTTCTATTGCCTAAAACCAGGAAACTTGGTCAAATGTGTGTGAAATGGTCACCTGACTTTTTGTGGATTTCCAAATAATGAGATGTCTAGAGGAAGGGATGCTTTAATTTGGGGGCTTCCCAACCACACTTCTTGGGGTTGTGTGAGTCAGAGGGAAAGAGGAGCTTGTTTATTTACTGACAGGCATTACTCTGGACAGTGGTCAGTGAAGAGCATGAGAAGACGGTTGGGTGTCCTTTGATCAAGCAGCCATCTTGCTTCTTGGTGATTTCTGACTGGCTTGCGCCTTTCAGTCCAAACTGCACCCAGGAAACTGAAACCAATGATCAAGGCTTAAAGAGATCAAAAAGAACTTCTCGGGGGCTTCCCTGGTGGCGCAGTGGTTGAGAGTCCGCCTGCCGATGCAGGGGATACAGGTTCGTGCCCCGGTCCGGGAAGATCCCACATGCCACGGAGCGGCTGGGCCCGTGAGCCATGGCCGCTGAACCTGTGCTCCGCAATGGGAGAGGCCACAACAGAGAGAGGCCCGCGTACCCCCCCC
>NC_041231.1:31142695-31192420 GCF_002837175.3 Physeter macrocephalus
CCCACGTGCCGCGGAGCGGCTGGGCCCGTGAGCCATGGCCGCTGGGCCTGCGCGTCCGGAGCCTGTGCTCCGCAATGGGAGAGGCCACAACAGAGAGAGGCCCGCGTACCCCCCCCAAAAAAAAAAAAAAAAAAAAAGAACTTCTCGAAAGCATTTACTCAGGAATTTCCAAATCTAGGTTATGATGGATAGATTGAGAACTAAGGATTGGAGTTTCTTGATTTTTGCCCATTAAATTTGAAAAAAAGAGAGAAGGGACAAAATGGCAGGCCTTAAATATAATTGTGATGCTTGTGTATTTCTTGACAGTTAAAATGGTGTTACTGTTGCAGCAAAAATAGAAATGAGATTTTTTTCTGATCAACAAGGAAAATAAGGAAACAATGAACAGGCTGGGGAAACAATATAAACAGGGAGCCAGATTTGGCAACATCACTTTACCCTCCTGTGATGTGTTGGGGGGGGGTGGGAAACAGAATGTCAAATTATATAACATATAATTAGAAATATTTAATTCTAGTAAAATCGTTGGTGTGTCTCTGGAGGATTTAAAGACATTTTACACACTTGTTTTAAAAAAAGCAGTCCTGAGAGTATTTTCAGATCACCCAGTGATAAAAGTGTTTACACAGGTAATGGATTCCATTTTTAATTTTCACTGCTTTTATTTTTCCCCTTTGTTTCCTTTTCAATTTGTTGGTGGATACTTTTTTTTCTTAACTAGAATTCCACCTGGACTTCCCTTTCTTTTTGAGCACAGTTCAATTCAAAGGAGAACATTGCTTTCATATTCCTAGGTTGTTCTTCATTGCCTCTTACCTGCAATTGATCTCAGTAGAGACTTAATTAGCCATTTACAAGCCAACATGCTAAGATTTCTAATTAATGGTGGCTTGCCTTTCAAGTTAATGTCCTTGCAAATTATCTTCTTCTAGAGATTATTACCATTTGCAGACGAAAAGCCATTATTTATTATGTAGGGGCCTTAACAGACACTAATTTTAAACATCAAGCAGAGGTGTCTCTAACCATGAAAAGGTAAGCTCCAAAGACAGAATGTAAGATGAGAAATGTGTGTAGTCAAATTTACCCCCTTGACAAGCCCTTCAATGGCACTGCATTAGAGGTCAACATTCTGGAGTCCATCAGGGCTGCACACCCACACAGACCACCCTTTTCTCTGGAATAGCAATACATTGGCATTTAGGAGACACGTTGAATGAAAAATGATTACTTTAAATACTGGAATCCCATTAAGCATGGCAAGGTGCCCACCATATGAGATAAACATAGAAATAGTAGGTTCCCATCACAGTAGATTCCCATCACATCTCAAGCTCAATCCAGAGGAGGCATACTGATGGAATATGGCCTGAATTTCCTGCATTATTTAAATTGTTCACTTTTTGTATTGCCTCCTTCCTACCCACTACCTTTCTCTCTCTTTGCCAAGCCTATACAGATGAACTTAAGTAAGTTAAATAGGTACAGGATATGATCCCACTGTAATATATTTTTAAGCAATTATAGTACTGATAGTTTCACGGCTTAACTTTGGCTCTCAGAGGTTGCCCTATTTTTATATTTGTATTATTTCTTTCATTAATAAAACCTATACTCCAATTTAAAATTTTCTACCAGAGCCTCTATGTCAAAGTTTCAAAAGAAAGCAAAGAACTTTACTTGAAATCAATTGGGATGGATAGATACCCAGTGGATTGTCCATGATCTGAGGTCTGATGAGCACTCACTCAGGAGAACCCCAAAGTTAGTTGAGAAATTTATTTTCAAGACAGGTAAGTCATCTGCAGCTGGAAATATTCCCTTTGTCTTTTTCTCCCAGAGATTAATGATGCACTGGCATTCCTGTAGGTTCTCAGAAAACATTTATTGAATGGAAAAGGAGGACACGGAGAGAAGTAGGGAAAGAAGAACGGATGAAAGAAAGAGGAAGAAAGGAGAGAGTGAGGAGAGAAGGAAAGAAAGAAGGGAAGGAGTTAATGAGTTTGGAGGCTGGTTCTGCACACGTGGAACTCTATGACGTTGGGCAAGTTACACTTCCTCTTTGATTCTCAGTGCGTAGAGAGAAGTAAAATGCCTGGCACGTAGGGAGTCAGTAAATGGGAGTTTGACCTGCTCACCAGTTATCAATGGGCCATATTTAGCATTCTGACCATTTTGAAACCTCACATATCTGCTCTATTCATAAAAAGTAAATTTATAAATGTTTATGTCTGCAGACTAAAGAGTTGGCCAGTAAGTAGTTGTGTTGTCATGAACAGTCTGCTCACAAAGACCATCACGAAGCATGCAAAGTCTTCTGAAAGACCATCAGAAGACTTTACCCTCACAGGCGAAGAGCACATAGTCAGGAAACAGTGATGTAACACTGTGAAATCATTACTAATGTTACCGAACACAAGTCCACGTGCTCAAGGCACAGTGAGGCCAAACAAACTGAAACATCGGAGTTTGGAGCAGAGAAAGGTTTATTGTAGGGCCATGCAAGGAGATGGGTGGCTTGTGCACCCAAAAAACCCCTAATCCTTGAAGGGTTTCAGCAAAGCACTTTTAAAGGCAAGGTGAGGGAGGGGCGTGGTTAGTTGCAAACTTCTTGGTGTCACAATCCTTTATTCTTGTAGCTGTCCATGTAGGTCAGGTCATGACATTCCTGTAAACCTCTCATAAAACAAATGTTATTCTCTGTTCTGCAACTTTTTGTCTTTATATGAATGGACTCTCAAAGGTCAGAGCCTTGGATTGTAGGGGAGGAGTCAAGATGGTGGTGTGGGAAGACGCGGAGTTAGCATCTTCCCACAATTAGGGTGCCTGCCAGCCACTAATGGGGGACTCTGACCCCCAAGGAGATGGGAGGAACCCCAGAGTGAACCAGTAGGACGTAGGGGGACTGAGGGGGGAGGAGAAATGGGCATAGAGGGAACCTACCTCAACATAATATAGGCCATGTATGACAAACCCACAGCAAGCATCATACTCAATGGTGAAAAACTGAAAGCATTTCCACTATGATCAGGAACAAGATAAGGACGTCCACACTCACCACTCTTATTCAACTTAGTTTTGGAAGTCCTAGCCACAGCAATCAGAGAACAAAAAGAAGTAAAAGGAATACAAATTGGAAAAGAAGTAAAACTGTCACTGTTTGCAGATGACATGATACTATACATAGAGAATCCTAAAGATGCCACCAGAAAACTACTAGAACTTATCAATGAATTTGGTAAGGTCGCAGGATACAAAATTAATGCACAGAAATCTCTGGCATTCCTATACACCAACAGTGAAAAATCAGAAAGAGAAATTAAGGAAACACTCCCATTTATCACTGCAACAAAATGAATAAAATACTTAGGAATAAACCTGCCTAAGGAGATGAAAAACTTATACTCAGAAAACTATAAAACAGTGATCAAAGAAATCAAAGATGACATAAACAGATGGAGAAATATACCATGTTCTTGGAATGGAAGAATCAATATTGTGAAAATGACTATACTACCCAAAGCAATCTACAGATTCAATACAATCCCCATCAAACTACCAATGGCATTCTTCACAGAATTAGAGCAAAAAATTTCACAATTTGTATGGGAACACAAAAGATGCCGAATAGCCAAAGCAATCTTGAGAAAAAAAAACGGAGCTGGAGGAATTAGGACCCCCCCCAACTTCAAACTATACCACAAAGCTACGGTAATCAAGACAGTATGGTACTGGCACAAAAACAGAAATATAGATCAATGGTACAGAATAGAATGCCTGGAGGTAAACCCACACACATACTGTCACCTTATCTTTGATAAAGGAGGCAAAAACATACAATGGAGAAAAGACAGCCTCTTCAATAAGTGGTGCTGGGAAAACTGGACAGCTATGTGTAAAATAAACTCCAAATGGATTAAAGACTTAAATGTAAGACCAGACACTAAAAAAATTTTAGAGGAAAACACGGGAAAAATACTCTTTGACATAAACCACAGCAAGATCTTTTTTGACTCACCTCGTAGAGTAATGGAAATAAAAACAGAAATAAACAAATGGGACCTAATGAAACTCAGAAGCTTTTGCACAGCAAAGGAAACCATAAACAAGACAAAAGGACAACCCTCAGAATGGGAGAAAATATTTACAAATGAAACAACAGACAAAGGCTTAATCTCCAAAGTATACAAACAGCTCATAGAGCTCAATATCAAAAAAACAAAGAATCCAGTTAAAAAATGGGTGGAAAACCTGAATAGACATTTCACCAAAGAAGACATACAGATGGCCAAGAGGCACATGAAAAGATGCTCAACATCACTAATTATTAGAGAAATGCAAATCAAAACTACTATGAGGTATCACCTCACACCAGTCAGAATGACCATTATCACAAAAGCTAGAAACAATAAATTCTGGAAAGGGTGTGGTGAAAAGGGACCGCTCCTGCACTGTTGGTGGGAATGTAAACTGATACAACCACTGTGGAGAACAATATGGAGTTTCCTTAAAAAAACTAAAAATAGAACTGCCATATGACCCAGCATTCCTACTACTGGGCATATACCCTGAGAAAACCATAATTCAAAAAGAGTCATGTACCACAATGTTCACTGCAGCACTATTTACAATAGCCAGGACATGGAAGAATCTAAACCAAAAAAGGTACTGATGAACCTAGTTGTAGGGCAGGAATAAAGAGGTAGGCATAGAGAATGGACTTGATGACATGGCATAGGAGGGCGAAGCTGGGGTGAAGTGAGAGTAGCATCAACATATATACACTAACGAATGTAAAATAGTTGGCTGGTGGGAAGCAGCAGCATAGCACAGGGAGATCCGCTCCGTGCTTTGCGATGACCCAGAGGGGTGGGATAGGGAGGGTGGGAGGGAGGCTCAAGAGGGAGGGGATATGGGGACATGTGTATGCATATGGCTGATTTGCTTTGTTGTGCAACAGAAACTAACATGGTATTGTAAAGCAATTATACTCCAATAAAGATCTATTTAAAAAAAAAGGTCAGAGCCTTGAGAATAGGCTACCCTGTATATTTCAGGCTATAGGCAACATTCTTTTACAAAAGATGCAGAGCCAGCATGACTAAGCACAGGCAATAGAGCACAAAGTTTAAAGTAAAAAGGAATAGATATAATATGGAGTCAGATTTGTTCTTCCCTCTTACACTAATAGAGCTGTGACTTGCTCTCATGTGCCACACATATAGTAGTCATCCTCATACCACTCAGTGAGGGAAGTGTAACTATTCTCATTTTTGAAAAATTATTTATTTATTTATTTATTTGGTTGCACTGGGTCTCAGTTGCAGCTCGCCAGCTCCTTAGTTGCAGCATTCAGACTCTTAGTTGTGGCACACACATGGAATCTAGTTCCCTGATCAGCGATCGAACCTGGGCCCCCTCCTCTGGGAGTGTGGAGTCTTAGCCACTGCCACCAGGGAAGTCCCTCTCATTTTTCAGATAAGAAAATGGAATTCAGAGAAGTTGAGTAACTTCCCCAAGGTCACATAGGTGATAAGTGTCAAAGCCTACATTCAATCTCCCCTCCCCTGACAGCGCCACACCCAGGCTTTTTCTCCCACACTGTCCTCACTCTCCTTATTGTAAGCCACCAGATTAACTCTACAGAAAGTATTCAGCCATGCAAAGTAGACTGTTTATTGGAGAAATAGCACTAGTAAAGATATTGAGTATAGTTGTAGGTGTTGAAAGAAAGAGCTAAACATAATACAAGTGCACCCGTTCCCAGGTGTCCTTGGAGGACTTTTGTTTTGACAATATAAAGCACTGGCAAGTAATACTGAAGGACCCTGTACACATAGGTCCTTGAATACTTATTATGTGCCAGGCGCTGTTCTACATACTGTTATAGGTAATAACTCACTTCATCCTTACGGTTAACTCCTGGGAGCAGATACTGAAGCCCAGAATGTTGATATAACGTACAAGTAAAAGATAGAGTTGGTATTGAAACAAAAGCAATCTGGCTCCAAGGACTTTGTTCTAAATAGCAATATGTGTTGGTCTGATGTTTGTTTTCCCATGCCAGGTCTGCCTCAAAGGGCTGGTGGGGAGATGGTACAGCACAACACAGGCATTATTGCTTAGAGGTGAGCCAGCCACCTCTAAGCTGGCTTAGAGGGGAAGCTGCTGCTTTCCACCAGCCTTAATTACTTCATCCATAATGTATGGCTGATCATGCCCAGCTACACGACTTCCATGAGGATGATCATACATACAAAGCCTGATAAGAAACACAAAACGTAATTGTTAAAGCACAGGTGCCCAAATCAGACTGCCTAGGTTTGAATCCTGGCTCTACAATTTAGCAGCTGTGTGACCTTGCATAAGTTACTTAACCTCTCTGTGCCTCAGTTTCCTTACCTCCAAATAGTATCTACCTCATAGGGTTGTTTATAATATTATACATTCAGCGGCTGGGGGGTAGGAAGCAAACAGTACTATGAGTATCATTATTATTCACTGTGAAGGGTTTATACATTTAGGAAGGGAGCACCATCAGTATTTCAGATATGTCGCGTTTAGCTCAACAATGCGGGCAGTCCCTATTCTTCCTCGAAGCACTGTTGCTTTTTCTAAAATCACTCGAAGCTGAGATAATAGAGAGAAATAGTATAAGGAGGAATGCAGTGGGTGTGGGAAGGGGATCTTTCATCTGCTCTCTGCTTTGCTGCCCGAAAGAAAACTGCTTCAGACATGGCCTCTGCTGGTTGACGTGGACATGCACTGCTTTCAAAGCCAAGTTTACATCTTGTCTGGCTTATATTAACACATTTACGGTGTCCCTCTTGGTACAATAAAGAGATGGCAGCCTCTGGGCTCCCCAAATTCACTGAACTGTTAGAAAAACATTTATAGTATAAGAGCAGTAGGACATTATGAGAAAAGGTGGGGGGGCAAAGGGGAAGAAGGCTGTACAATCATTTCCTCTTTATTTAAAAACAGCTGGGCTTCCCTGGTGGCTCAGTGGTTGAGAGCCCGCCTGCCGATACAGGGGACGCGGGTTCGTGCCCCGGTCCGGGAGGATCCCACATGTCACGGAGCGGCTGGGCCCGTGAGCCATGGCCGCTGAGTCTGCGCGTCCGGGGCCTGTGCTCCACAACGGGAGAGGCCACAGCAGTAAGAGGCCCGTGTACCGCAAAAAGAAAAAAACAGCACCCCAAATTTCCTCAATAAATAATCCCTTCCCTACTCACAATCAATATGGTTTGGGTGAAATTAACATTACTCACCACTTCTTCCTTGATTGAGGGACAGGAATTGACTCAGGGCTGGCCAATCAACATATTCCATCCTCGTGGTGACTGAAGTTGGTCCAGGGATAGGCTCTTGAGACAAGTTAGACCAATGAGAATCAGCTCCGGAACATTTTTTGATAGAATTAGCAAAGAGAGGGTCTTCTTCCTGCTGAGGTCACTCCCTCGAAAAAATAGCAAGTTGGGGGGACTTTCCTGGTGGCGCAGTGGTTGAACCCGCCTGCCAATGCAGGGGACATGGGTTCGAGCCCTGGTCCAGGAAGATCCTAAATGCCACGGAGCAACTAAGCCTGTGCGCCACAACTAGTGAGCCTGTGCTCTAGAGCCCGCGAGTGACAACTACTGAAGCCCGCGTGCCACAACTACTGAAGCCTACGCGCCTAGAGCCCGTGCTCCACGACGAGAAGCCACCGCTATGAGAGGCCCGCGCACCGCAACCAAGAGTAGCCCCCTCTCATCACAACCAGAGAAAGCCCACATGCAGCAACAAATGGCCAAAAATAAAATAAATAAAATAAATAAATTTATTTAAAAAAATAGAAAGTTGGAGAGATTGGCAGCCATCATGCTACCAGTTTAGGGACAACCTCATTGAAAATGGAGCCAAGCAAGAAGGAAGTAGAATTTAGAGAAAGTGAGATGGTTTCATGTGAACCCCTGAATCAAACAACACCTGAGTCAGAACTGCCTCTAGACTTCTTAGTTACAGGATCAGTAAATTCTCTCTGCTTTCTCTCTCTCTCTCTCTGCCTTCCTCCCTCTATTTCTCTCCCTTTCTTTCTTGGTTCTGGTTGGGATTCTTGTCATAGTGATGTGTGTTGTCAATTTCACCTCATGTCTGGCTCCAACCTTCCCAAGGTTATGGAAAGGCTTCATCTCTCTGTGGGCTCTGCAGCTCTATTCCAAAAATTCAGGCACAAGACATCAGAACGATTGAAAGACTAACAGCTCAAGCAGAATCTCATTTTTCTGGGGGAATCGGTTCTCCAAATTAATAAAAATATCCATGTCTGCATTGTGGAACACAAACTCATTTCCCCAGGTTTGTAAACCTCCAGATATATACCCGACTCTATTAAAATGCTGATGGCTTTTATGAAGCTACACTGAAAAGGGGAAAATCAGATGCTTCCCTATGTGAGAAGCTCGTGGGGCTCTTGAGTCCCATTCATCATTTCAGAGGTAACACAAGGAACATTGAGGGTGTTGGAGAAGTGAGGGGAACAACAAGGGGTCCTTGTCAAATCATTTCACTGTTCAAGCTGAAGTTGGAAAACAATAAGCCAAGTTTTCATTGGGTCCATCTTGCCTTTCAGATGGAGAATACAAACCAAATTAGATTTGAAACATGATTTTGAAGAGAGAAGAAAGTGCACATAGCTTCTTAGGAGTCAGTGTCCGTTTGAACATTCTTAATGAAATAACCGTAGCTGCTGGATAACATACAGCATTGTGAATCTTACGGATATCTAGTACTATTACTTTATAGATTATTTGTTAAATGCTGGGGTGATTGGCATACAATTGAAAAGTTTAAAAAGGACAAGAGAAAGGTTTTACTTGGAAAATTATTGAATTTGGGTTTTCTTCTTTGGCTTGATATCAGACATTAATTCCATTTGTTTAATAGATATTTATTTCTTGAGCATTTACCACATGCCAAGCACAGTTCCAGGTACTGGGATATAGCAGAGGCCAGTACAGTCAAGGCCACTGTTCACGTGGAATTCACTTTCTAGGTGGAGACATCTGAAACAGGAAAGCTCTACAAATGAAAGTATAAGGTCACTTCAGAGAGTGTTAGTGCTTTGATAAATAGAGTGTCAAGACAGAGTGACTGGTGGGCGTGGCATCTTTAGAGAGGTGATTAGGTGATGCCTTCCTGGGCAAGTGAGAGAGGAGGGACCCAGGCTGAGAAACAGCAAATATAAGTGTCTGGGTTGGCCAACTAAAATATAGGACACCCAGTTAAAAGTGATTTTCAGGTAAACACATACTTTTTATACTTCTTGTAACAAAAGGGCTTTTTAAATCTAGCAACTCTAAAAAGCCAAAGGCTCAGAAGCAGGACTAAGCTTGGTATAATCAGCAGGGCTGGGATGGCTGGAGTTTGGGGGGAGGAGGAGAGTGATGGGACATGAGGCTGAAAACTGGAAGTAATCAAGGTGAGAGGCTGGGATGTTAGTGTTAAGGTGATGGAAAGTCATTGGGGGCTTTTATAGGGTGAATGGCCTAATCTGACTTGCAGTTTTAAGTGATGAAGGAGGCTAGGTCATGGCAGGTGGGAACACGGAAGCTGGGAGCCAGGCAGAGGCTATTGTACTGGTCCAGTTGTGAGATGGTGGGTCCTCAGTCTGGTGGGATAGCAGTGGAGAAGAGAAGTGACCTGCAGCTGTCGGGGATTTTAGTTGTCAGCACTAGAAACTGACTCTGGCATCTCTAGGACCAAAGGGAGTTTTGGCAAGGGTTGGGGCAGGGGAGCTGGATATGTGTGAAGGCTGAAGAAATAAACTCTGCAGATGCTCACAGGAACCAGCCAAGGCCATGCCATAAAAATAGCACCGGTGCAAGCAGCACACCTTGGCCCTTCAAAGCTGTATTCTGCATGTCACCACCTCCCTGTGAATATGTTTGCACTTTTCCTGTATCTTCACATTGTTTCCTTAAGAATTTAAGGCCCCGGCAGGATCCTGAATGTCCAGCCCAGTCACAGGCCCGTACCTCGGCTGCCAGGGGCATGGAGAGGAATTCTTTGCCTCCTTTGGGTTTTGTAGGAGGAGGCTGGGGGCTCTGCTCCCCACCATGATTCAGTCTCATGATTTACCCCAGAGGAATCATGCCCAAACTGGGTAGTTCCAAAAATGGCCAATATCCGCTACATGGATGATCGTTCTTCAGGATAGAAAAGTGAGCAAAATATAATAATTCTTGGAACTATCTATAGTTTACCAAAGAACAAAGATCATAACAATGAGATGGAATATTTTAAATAAAGCACTATGTCCAAAAGTGCCACCTGTGTGAGTAGGTAAGGGAGGAAATAAGACTTCTCAGTAACATGTATAAAAAAAGGATGGGGGATTTTAATGGCTGGTAGGCATATTCTGAGTCAACAGTGAGCTGTGGCTGACAAAACAGCATAAATCCCCATAGAAATGAAGCCAAAAGAGATTAGGAACCTAGGACAAAAAAACGTACTTGAGGCTCTCTGTTCAATTCCTGGTTGAGCCAGGTATTTTTCCAGAGTTTATTTTTATGGCTGAAATGAATGATCTGAATGCTCTGACCATCACTGAGCTCCCATTCTTTCTGGGATCATGAAGCTAAAGAATGAAGTTGAAACCTTGCAAGGAAGTTAATATTTTAGGCTCTGTAGTCAGACAGACCTGAATTGGGCAAGTGATTTAAACTATGTCTTAGGGTTTTTTTTTTGATTGAAATATAGTTGATTTACAATATTATATTAGTTTTAGGTGGGCAACATAGTGATTCAATAATTTTATAGATTATACACAATACAAAGTTATTGTAAAATATTGTTTATATTTCCTGGGCTCGTTGCTGCACGCTGGCTTTCTCTAGTTGCAGCAAGCAGGGGCTACTCTTCGTTGTGGTGCACAGGCTTCTCATTGTGGTGGCTTCTCTTGCTGTGGAGCACAGGCTCTAGGCGCACGGGCTTCAGTAGTTGTGGCATGTGGGCTCAGTAGTTGTGGCTCACGGGCTCTAGATGCAGGCTCAGTAGTTGTGGCGCACAGGGTTCATTGCTCCATGGCATGTGGGATCTTCCCGGACTGGGGCTGGGACCTGTGTCTCCTGCATTGGCAGGCGGATTCTTAACCACAGCACCACCAGGGAAGCCCTGTGAGTCTGTTTCTGTTTTGTTATATTTGTCAATTTGTTTCGGTTTTTAGATGCCACATATAAGTGAAAACATACAGTATTTGTCATTCTCTGACTTATTTTTCTAAGTATAATACCCTCCAGGTCTATCCATGTTGTCACAAATGGCAAGATTTAATTCTTTCTGGCTGAGTAATATTCCACTGTGTGTATATGTGTGTGTGTGTGTGTGTGCGTGTGTGATTATATATATAAAATCACAATTTTTTATCCATTCATCTGTTGATGGGAAGCACTTAGGTTGCATCCATATCTTGGCTATTGTAAATAATGCTGGTATGAACATTGGGGTGCATACATCTTTTTGAATTAGTATCTTCTTTGGCTAAATTCCCAGGAGTAGAATTGCTAGATTGTATCCAATTTAAAAATGGGCTGAGGACCTGAATAGGTATTTTTCCGAAGAAGGCATACAGATGGCCAAAAACCACATGAAAAGATGCTCACCCTCATGAATCATCAGGGGATGCAGATCAAAACCACTATGTGATACCATCTCATACCTTTCTATTGTGAGAAAAACAAAAAATAACAAGAGTTGGCAAGGATGTGGAAAAAAGGGAACCCTAGTACACTGTAAGTGGGAATGTAAATCAGTACAGCCACTAAGGAAAACAGTATGGAGGGTCCTCAAAAAGTTAAACATAGAACTATCTAAGTCTTAGGTTAAAGGAAGACCCAGGGCTTCCCTGGTGGCGCAGTGGTTGAGAGTCCACCTGCCGATGCAGGGGACACAGGTTCGTGCCCTGGTCCGAGAGGATCCCACATGCTGCGGAGCGGCTGGGCCCGTGAGCCATGGCTGCTGGGCTTGCACGTCCGGAGCCTGTGCTCCGCAACGGGAGAAGCCACAACAGTGAGAGGCCCACTTACCGCAAAAAAAAAAAAAAAAAAAAAAAAAAGAAGACCCAAACTGGTAAAGTTATTGTAACACCTAAGTGAGATAATACATGTAAATTAAGATCTAATGCCTAATGCCTAGCAGGTAATAAGTGTTCAATAAATGTCAGTTATTGCTTTCACAAAGAATGTTTTGCACCTTCTAATAGCTAGTTGTGTCTCAGAATTGGACCCACATGGGCCAATTAATACATATTCATTGAGTTGAAATATCTGCCTAGACTTGCCTAGGGAAAGAAAAGGAGATTTGAAAACAAACACATACACAAAGCAAAGAACCTGGATGACCCAGTGTTAATACATTTCTCATCTCAGGAGAAGGGTCTCTTTGCATTGACAGGCTATTACTCAAAATTTATTTATCAAAGTCATTGTTTCTGTGATTCTAACATAATCGGTAGAAACTCTACAAACATCCAAACTAGACATAGCCACAATCAACGTGGATGTTGTATGCATGGGCATTGACTTTGGCTCTGGATCATACCCCATCTATTTCCACCTGACCTTTTCAGCCAGCTATCTAGAAATCTAGAATCAAATAATAAGTAAAATTCACAATCTGCCCTTACATGTTCTACTCATACCCCATTTTATGAGAATTTTGGAGAACAAAGTGGAGTAACAGTTATTCAATTTGATGCAACAAGGAATATTTTATAGAGGAGGAATGTGCCCGGTTACATCAAAACCAGAATATTGACAGCAGAATTCATCATATTCATTTACTGTCATGTATATGGTTTATATATTCTGCTTGATACTTTATACAAATATTTCAAATAAATCCTTAACTTTATAAGAGTTGGACAATGTTTGCCTTATTCATCTGGCACTAATTTTTCTCTTTCATGAAAAACTGATCAGTAGACAAGCTGGAAAGGAAGGCAGTAGGCAAGCTTTCTGAGCTTGGGAGCAGCAGGCATTCTTGGGGGATATAAAACAACATGCGTTAAATTCTAGGCCAAAGCTTCATAAAGTATATACATTGTCCTGAAAAAAAAATTGTTTTTTAATAAGCCACAAGCAAGGGCATACTTGACTTGGCTGTATTTTCTGTGGGCTATCATGTAAACCATCTTTAATATCAAGTTTCTTTTTATCGTCTACATTCAGCCAGGGCTTATACTCGTCTCTTCAGGGCATTTTGATGGAGTCAATAAATTGAATTTCCAGCCAGCATCAGTAAGGAGTAATCAGAAATCAGATCTAGGAAAGACTGCATTCCTATTCAGCTCCAGTCAGAGATGCAGCGGGAAGGAGCTTTTTGTTTTGTTTTGTTGGTTTTAATGTTTCCAGTGAACAATAAGGCATTTTCCCGTAGTTTAGGAAAGCTGAACTTCAACTTTCCTGTGTTATTTTGGTCACTGGCTTCTTAATGATGACTCTTTTGTTCTGAATATAATTTAGTTCTTTATTCATTTACTCATTCATTCATTCAATATGGATTTGAGGACAAGATGATGACAGGGAGTATGCTGTGTGCCGGACAAGCATAGAATAGACCCTGCCTTCCAGCAGTTCTTAAGAACTGAATGCTTTAAAATTAAATATAATACTCATGATTTTATCCCCCATGGACCTGAATATTCCCATGGCTTTAGTCATTGAGTGGTTTTGTGGGCTGGGAGTCTGAACCCGTATTTGTAGTGTCAGATCTGTCATTACTCTTCCCTAGGACCTTAGATAAATCAGTGAGCTCATCTAGACTTCAACATCTTCGTCTCAAAAATAAGTAGGTGGGATGAGAGGAGAGATTCTCTAAATTCTCTTACGATTTCAAATTGGTTTGTGTTTCTGGTGCAAATCTTTTATAGGACTTGGCCAAGCCCTCCCAGCTAGAGAGTGGAAAGGAGAGACTGAAAAGTAAGCCTCCTGACAGTATTACCTACCAAGCCAGAGGCAACATCTTGGTAGGGAACTGATTAAATACAGCCACAGACCTAAGTTTTTGGTGAGGAAGGTGTTCTGTGTGCTTGTTTGTTTAGTTGAATTAATTGACAGTACATAAACATTGGGAGATTTAATAAAACATGGATTCACGGCTTCCCTTACAAAGTAAGAACCTAGAAATACTGAGTTACATTCCCATGTGTCAATAATTGACAGGAGATAATTAGCAGCAACTCCTTCAAGTGATCTGTTCAGGCAAGTTTGCTGTAATCCTTCCTACTGCCTATTGTCTTACATAGAGCTTTTTCTCTTCCTTTATGTTACTTCCCTTGTCTTTAAAGCAATGAGTTTGCAAACCCTATACTAAACTATAAATGGATATGTGAGTTTGTGTGTGTGCATGAGTGTGTGGGAGTGAAGAGGAAGGGAATATATCTTCATATAGGATTTACAACTATTATATCTGAACTAACAAAAGAACTAGGAAAAAAAAAACACGGATAGGTTTTATCTCCAGCTAAAAAGTAATTAAAATTTTGGACTTAACATCTTTGAATCAACAGAACAGAAATGGAAATGCCATTCAAAACTTAGTTATCATTTAAATGACTCGCCAGCTTAGCTTTATAGATATTTCTGCTTTGATTCGTCCAATCCAATAACCACAATACATATAGAGATACTTTCAGGTAAAACCCACGCTACAAAGGTAGAGAGCTTGATCATAAGAAATGATAGACTTCTCTTTGTTCGAGATTGTTTTCTTTAATGTCTGCCTTTGTAAAAAGGATCATACAGCTAAAGTGATCATTTTCAATCTCCTTAAACACTTTAAACAGATTATCTTGCTAGCAGCTCAGGTTGGTTAATTAAAGAAGGAAATAAGGAAAATATTCTCATCTCATTTTATTTCTATAATTCTTTTTTTAAAGTGAAAGCCATTTTCTTTATAGTTTTCTTTAGTATTTCACTCCTGGTTGAGGTCAGTATGACTTAGTATTTATTTTCTTTTGGTCTTCTATTTTTCTTTTTCTCAGTGAAAGAAAAAGTAGTTAATTAAATGTTTATATTAAAGATAGTGTGTTTAAGAGAAGAAATCACTTTCTTCTCATTTGCATTTGCTCCCTTCTGGACATTTTTCATTATTTTTCGAATTAAACGGTCATCATTAACTGCACCTCATTCTTCTTATATATTTTTGGCCTCTTATCAATAAAAAAAAAAAATTTCTCACCTTATTCTCCACCACCACTCCCAATGTCCAAATGATGTTTAGTCTTTCCTGTCTCTGAGTCCACTAAAGGAATTAAGCTTAAAAGATGATCAGTTAGCAGACTTTTTTGTTCTTGTTGACAATTTGTTTGAAACAAAGATCCGAGGAAAGGTGCAAATTGTGCAGTGTTTCTTTCTCTCTAAGGAAAAAATTTTTAAGGAAAAAACACAGCTCCACCCATGTGAAGATCAGTCATTTGAATTCAGTGCAACCTTTCTCAAGATTATGATTTCTACTCTGACGCTGAGAATTTCTACAAATGTTATGCAAGGTCTTAAAATATCTTTGGTCTTTCCTCTGACAGCTTGTTGTTCTGCATCATTTACTGCTTTCAAACAATGTTTTTTAAAAAGATGGCAGTTTTTCTAAGGAAAAGTGACAATGCATATAAGACATTTTCCCCTTATCCATAGATAAGAAAGGTATAATTTTGAGATTGAGTTTCCTTCCTCTAGCATCTGCAAGATGAGTTTCCCACAATATGCAATTATGTGGCTCAAGGCAGATAATTTCTCGGGGATAGCAGACTCAAGCTGACTGGAGAAAAGACGTTGGTGACATTTCATGAAAAGGTACATGATGCATAATTCAAACATATGAGGACATTGAAAAGAATTCTAGAAAGTATGACTATTTCTATTCAACCTTTGCTGAACAATCTGCCTTTCCTCGCTATCAGTTTGTTTGCTCTTCCCTTCACCAGCATAAGGAAGAATGGAGCAAATTAAGATCCAGTGGCCATGGGAAAAATAGTTGTTTTCAGGCTTTCAGGTACCATTCATTTCTGTCCATTCTGGTATTTAAATTCAAGGGATACTTTTATTTGCTTTTTACTCTGAAGAAGATGGAAAGCCATTAGCAGCCTCTGGTATCATTCTGGCTTCTGCTTTAACAAAGACTGCAGAGGTGGAGGGGCAGAAACCAGGAGACCATGGAAACAGGAGACCATTGAAACAATACCCATGAGAGATGCTCATGGCTGGGGCCACAAGAGATTGTAGGTGGTTGAATTCTCATACATTTGGAGGGAACAGTAGGATTTGCCAATGGATTAGAGATGGAACGTGGGAGACAGGAAGGAGCCAAGCATGACTCTTAAGGTTTTTCTCCTGAGCAACTGAAAAAAAATTGAGTCCTATTGACTAAGATGGGAGGAATGGTATGAAGGAAATCAGGAGTTCTGATTCAGCTATGGTGAGTTTGAGAGGCCTGTTAGGAATTCAAGTGGAAATGTCAAATAAGCAGTTGGATATGTGAATATGGAATTCAGGGGAGATATTGGGACTGGAGATAGAAGTTGGGAGTTGCTGATATATAGTTAATATAAAGCCTTGAGACTAGACAAAAATCACTTAGAGTAATTGTTCCCAATGCTAGCTGTGCATTATAATCACCTGGGGAGCTTTCAGAAAGTGTGAGGACTGAGCCCTGCCCCATGTTAATTAAATCAAAACCTCTGAGGGTGATGCCAAGGCATCAGTATTTTTTAAAAAGCCTCCCAAGTGATTCTAAAAAGCAGCTGGGGTTGAGAACCATTGATCTACAGAGTCAATGAAGAGAGGAAGGGATATATAAGAAGTAAGCCCTGGAAGCCTCTAGACTTCATAAATCTGGAAGATGAGAAGGGGCCAGCACAGGAGCCAAACACCAAGATAAGTGGAATGTAGAGCAAGGGTCAGAAAACTATTTATGTAAAGAGGCAGATAGCAAAGTTTTTTTGGCTTTGTGGGCCGTACAGACCCTGTCGCCCTTATGAATTCTGCTGTTGTAGCATGAGAGCAGCCTTAGACAGTACGTAAATGAGTGAAAGTGGCTGTGTGCCAATAAAACTTTACTTACAAGAGCAGCTGGTGGGCTACATTTGGCCCACGGACAATAGTTTGCCAACCTTGGATGTAGAGCATCACAGGATTATTTTACTGGTCTCCTAGTAAGATTACAACTGTGGGCTGGTGAGATGAGAATGAAAAAGGAGCCCTTGCTGTGGCATGGGTGTCCTCTTCAGGGACACTCGTGAAGATATCAAAGCCGCTGGAAGAGCCGTTACCGGAGAATGTGGGCACTCATTTAAATATTTCAGAAAATTTTTCATTGAATCTTTTGTGTCTAATGTAATGCTTATCAGTGGAAATTCAATAATAGGTTTGTGTTTTTATAATTTCACAAAAGTCTGGCTCAAATAAGACAGAAGAAAATGAGAAAACATCATAAAGTGGATCTATGAACTCACTGGTTAGTGTTTTCCCTTTAATGTTGAATATACGGATACTTTTAACATGGAGTGAGGGTGCATTATTCTCTCAAGAGCTCCCGTTTGGGGTTTCCCTGGAGAAGTTTAATTATTCTTCTCACTACACTTGCTAAAATGAGGCAGAATGTATTTCGTCTTATTTATAGGTCATCCCAGACACGCAGGGGTAAACGCGTATTACCAATGTTGGAACCAGTGGAAAATTGTGAGGAACCCATTGAAAATACAGCTTCCCACATAAGGAAAAAAAAATCACAAAGGAAGTGATTTTTTTTTTGGTGACCCAGACTGCTGCTTTCACTCAATTAGCAGCTAAATTATGATAATCATGGTAATTTACAGCTTTATTGGACCTTTAACTCAAATACCTCAAAGGGTTTTGGAAACCCAAACAAGCCTTATTATACCTCTGTGGCTAAAGAGCATGCAGTCTACAGAGACATGAAGGAAACAGCAGCAAGGCTGAAGTAAGTAATTACTCTAAGTGGTCAGAGAGAAGGACAGGTAGAAGCAAATTCTAGGAAAAGAATTTCAGAAATCTGGCTAATCCTAGATACAAGTGAGGTGCCATGCCCGTGTGAGTGCTAGAATTCCATAGGTGGCCTGGGGACTCCTGCACAAAGTCATGAGAGGAATCATTACACTGTAAGGCTACAACCAGAACTGGCTAGTTGAAAGTATACCAATAAGGTAATCAAGTCACAACTCTTCAACAATATACAGGTGGGTCAAATCAAGCAAAGCTTGGATTCCAAATCAACCAGCACTTACTGAGCACCTACTGTGTGCCAGCCCTCAGTTGGGTTATACTAGTAAATGTTGATATTAAAACAGAATGGAGGGCTTCCCTGGTGGCGCGGTGGTTGGGAGTCCGCCTGCCGATGCAGGGGAGACGGGTTCGTGCCCCGGTCCGGGGGGATCCCACGTGCCGCGGAGCGGCTGGGCCCGTGGGCCATGGCCGCTGAGCCTGCGCGTCCGGGGCCTGTGCTCCACAGCGGGAGAGGCCACAACAGTGAGAGGCCCGCATAACGCAAAAAAAAAAAAAAAAAAAAAAAAAAAACCAGAATGGAGCAGAGGACTTCCAGTTCTGGGGAAGATGGAGCAGCCCCACTGCATCCAAGCTCTCCCTACAACTAAAAATCCCTGGACATAATATAATATACAGCATAAGAAAACTCTGCAAAGTGGAAGGAAGGAGGCAGACTGCTTAGGAATCTTAAAAATTGAGGAATGACACAGCAATTAGTTCCCTGGGCTTCCTTATGTCTTCCCACCTGGGCAGGACAGGGCACTTCAGAAGCCTTCAGCTATGCACCACCAAACAGTACAGCCTAAAAAGCTTCAAGAAAAGCCTGTTTTCCCCAACCAAAGGATGAGGAAAAAGAGTAGGCTAACAACAGCAAAGCTTTTTGGTAATGCCCACCCTACACCAACCCAAAACCAATAGCACAAATGCATCCTCCTCAAACCCAACCCGTCCAGGGCCCAAGCAAGGGGCATTCTGATTCCCCCACCCAAGTGGTGTAGGTGAGGCCAAGTGGGAAGCTGTTTTCCCATTCCCCGACTGGCCTGGTAGAAGTAGGCAGTTCTCAAATTCCCCTGCCAGGTGGTATCAACAGCCCAAGCAGGGAGCGTGGTTCTGACTACTATCACCATGGACTATCTTGCCCGTTCTTGAGCTTCATATAAATGGAAACATACAGTGTGTATTCTCTTGTGTCTGGCTTCTTTTGTGTAGCAAAACATTTTTGAGATTTGTCCAAGCAGTTGTATGTATCAGTAGTTAGCTCTTTTTTTTAGTGAATAGTATTTCATTGTATGGATAGACACAATTTGTTTATTCATTCCCCTGTTGATTGACAGTTGCTTTGTTTGCAGTTTGGGGCCATTATTAAAAGCTACTATGAACATTCCTGTTCAGTCTTTGTACAGACGTAACTGACTTGGATTTGATGGTATAGACAACATTTCAGCTATCTATCAATCTCCTGGATGTTTTCATTTACTTTAACGATCTCTTTTAACTACAGTAACCAGATAATTCTTAAATTTTATATCATTTCATGCTGTTTAAAATCAACCTCAAAAGGAGAAAAAGAATGGGAGAATTAAGGGGTATGAACCCGATGTGGTTAAAAGCTATTTCAGGTCAAACTAATTCTATAAAGTAGAGGTTTGTATTTCATTTAGTCAACCAACTTACTGAATCTAATTAAGTAGCAACATGTTACGATGAATAGAGTTCCATCCTTGCTGCTGATGTGCTCACAGCCAAGTTACTTGATAGTATAAAAGTTCAACTACTTAATTTGAGCGAGTTTGGGGATTGGGGGATATCTTACTGAATTCTCAGTCTTTGAATATTATTCTTCTATGAACATTTTCTGAAGTTGGAAGTGATGAAATTTCATGCAGAGCAAGAAAATGGATAAGCTTGTAAGATGAGCAAACCAAAGGGAGTGATAAGAATTGAAATGGTCTCCATTCTTGGAAAAGCAGAAGTTGCTGTTATGTATGGGTAGAATGTCAATTCATCTTCACTGACGGGCCATTCCTAAGGGACTCTATTCTCTCCTCCATGAAAGAAAGAAAGAGAGTGGTAGGTAAGTCATTTTCAAAATAGACCAATGACATAGAGAACCCATTCCTCCCAACAATTTAAAATCTACTGTACTTTGCCATAATTTAAAAGCTAGTCCTTGTAAGAAAATGTATTTTGAAGTAGAAATTAGGATGCCTGTCAACTGTGATTCAAGAAGGAAAAACGTCTTTTAAACACATACGGGGAAGTGAATCCCAGCAATAACATTATCCCAATTTCTATCTTCATTCACAATTTTTAGTCGCATCCCTGCACCATATCCCCCTAAGGACCCATTATGCTTCCATTATGGCTAATGGACTAGATTCAGGGTTTGCCTGGCATTTCTCTGAAAGGTTTGGTACACATTTCCTGTTAGATGCTGCTAAGTGCTAATCATTTTTATTAAGGAAGACATGGTTCAGCAGTAAAAGTCCTGCAGAAAGGAGCCTAAGCACAACGGGTGGCATTTCTAAACCCTTTAGACTAATTAGGCTTATTCTCAAGGGATCCCTGAAGGAGAAACTTGAATTACCTTGTTTCTGAGAAGCTGTGGACTCAAGTCCTCAACTGCTTTATTCTGACCTTCACAATATGCTTTTCTATTGATATTGTGTATCTCTGTGTGGTGAATTCACTTGAAGTACCATAATGTCTTGATCAACTAAATTAAAAATAGTGGTTTCTTCCCTCTCATGCATCCTGCAAATTGCCTTTTGCCCATTAGCTAGTAATGGTTTCCCTTTCATTTCGCATGTCTTTGCAGTTTGGGAGAACTCTCTGGGTCCTCTGTGCACTCTACTTCTATGTTCTGCTTTTGGACTATCACCTCCACATGACTTTTTGCTTCTTTATTTGGTAGGAAAGAAAATTCCCCAGTTGTCATAGTGGAAAAGGTTAGCCATTTCTTCCTGTGTAAAAGCTCTAAGTACCACTTGGCCATAACATCTTAGGACCATGACAATCATTGTATATCATATAATCAATCATTTTTAATCTACCCATGAAGGAATGACATGGTAGTAAGTTCCCTGAACTCCCAAGTTGGTCACAGATGCTATAACTGATTCTCTTTTTGAAATCTCCCATACCTATTGTGTTTCCTGTTACTAGAGGTAGGATATGCCTTCAACCTCTTTTCTAAGCCAAATGTAGTTTAAAGGCCACTAGCCTGACATTCAATTCCAAGTGCCAAAGCCAGGTACAGCTATTCTAGCCTGAAGTGTTATTCTACAGCAAATCCTGTTATAATGAGATTGCACTGTGCAATATTTTCGAAAAATCAAGGCATCCTGACAATTACCATAACAGCAAACATTCTAAATGAGAGGACACAAACCATATGAATGACTGAGACATTCAAGATGACAAGCTTTGGTAGCTTAAGCTCTGGTTTATCCTGGATAAAATGAAAATTGCCTCCTGGCTGGTCTTGCATAAATTTGGATCCCAGGTAATAAGTGACAAGATGAATTTTCCTTTCCAGTCAAATCACTTATCACCCTTCAGTCCACCTTCAATTACTTGTGCTATCTTTAGCATTCAAGAAATATTTCTATTTATATAACAAATTGTGGGAAACTATTTTGGAGCTAGATTGGAATTTTCTTATGCTTATCTTTTTTTTAAAATTAATTAATTTATTTATTTAATTTTGGCTATGTTGGGTCTTCGTTTCTGTGCGAGGGCTTTCTCTAGTTGCGGCAAGTGGGGGCTGCTCTTCATCGCGGCGCGCGGGCCTCTCACTATCTCGGCCTCTCTTGTTTTGCGGAGCACAGGCTCCAGACGCGCAGGTTCAGTAGTTGTGGCTCACGGGCCTAGTTTTTCCGCGGCATGTGGGATCTTCCCAGACCAGGGATCGAACCCGTGTCCCCTGCCTCGGCAGGCAGCTCCTCAACCACTGCGCCACCAGGGAAGCCCTGCTTATCTTTTTTGTATCCCCTGAATTGCAAAGTCATACATTTATGGCTTATTTCAATTCAAATCAACTCTACTGCTTAGTGAACATTTACTGAATGCCTACTTTGTTTAAACAAACAAAGAAAATGCTGCTAATTCACCCAATGTGTATCACACTTTTCTGACTTTTGTGTTTATAGCCCTGTATCAGTTTACCTATATTCTCTTGATTCAGAATTACTCTGATTAACAATCAATACTTGCATTTCTTTCCTTGTGGATATTTATACAGCATCACCACCTGTTTGCCTGGCCACTTGATCGATGTGTTTCACCTCTGGGTCACTAGTTGGAACACCTTAGGGTCATCCTTACGTTTTTGTCTATAGGTTTTGCCAGCATGCATTGACCGTGACTGGCTCACTTACATGCTTACACTGATTATTTAAAATAGCAAGTGTAACGGTAGCATTGCAAGGTAGCATTGCAAACTAGCATGGATGAGATCCTGCAAGTTGGATCTGCCTGCGTTGTGAGTCCACTGTGCTAGGTACCATGGAGACACAAAGATGAGCCTTGTGTGCTGTGGCCAAATTCAAGAAGATCCCACCCTGATGTGGGAGGAAGACGGTACAGGATAAAGCACAAGGAACAAGGCAGTGAATGTCTTAAGCAGAGCAGAGGAAGAGGTTAAATCCGAGGACGATCCTAGAAGCTAAAGGGAGGATGTGGCATTTGAGCCGGCCCTGCAAAGATAGGTAGGATGGTAAGGGGGATAAGTGGAGGGTAAGGTAAGTCCAGACAGAGTGAACATAAGCGAACTCTCGGAGCTGGGAAAGGGCAGCTGTGTTCAGGGAACGAGAAGATGCTGGAAGTTGCTACTGATGAGGTAAAGAGGGGGGCGTGTTGCAGAGGGGCAAGAGGAAGATGAGTAGGATAGGGCCAATCTGGATATGAAGCCCAGCTCTGCCTCTTATGTGACCTTGGACGCTGAACTCAACCTCTTTAAGGCTCCCTGCCTCATTTTTTGAATAGGGAAAATAACACTGTCTCATAGGATGGTTGTGAGGATTAAATGAGCTGAGGTGTCCATTGCATGTTAATACCCTTCCCTCATACCTCATTTTTCTTCTGAAATCACTGTACCTCCAAAGAAAGCAAAAGAAGAATTTAAATACTGATTTTTTTCAAAAAGTAGGATAACGGTCAGTGTCTATTGAGTGTTCAGTATATGCCAGACACGGGGCTAAGTATTCCATATGCATCCTCTCCAAGAGTTCTGTTCTATTTTCATACCCATTTTGCAGAGGAGGAAGCGGGGGCTTATAGAGATGAAGTGAACGTCCCAGAACTATTAAGCAGTAGGACAGGAATTTTGAGCTGGGCAGTCTGCCTCCATGGTCCCTGTTCTCAAACACCCCACTGACTTCTGCCCTGTTCAAGTCCATCCATTTCTTCAACAGAAATCCATTTGACACATAGTATGTGTCAGACCCTGTCAGTGAACCCAAGAGACAAAGATCTCCGGCCTCTTGAACCTCTGGTCTTTACAGGAAGGAGGCCAATAGACAAATAGCAAGTTGCATAATATTTTGGAAGATGTTAAGTGCTGTGGAGCAAGAAGAAAGCAGGAGCAGACAGTAGGGAGTGTAGGAGGGGGTTACAGTGTTCAGATATAGCGGCCTCAGGGAAGGTTACTGAGCCAGGGTGACACTGAGCAAAAACTTCAAGGAAGTCAAGTGGGGCCCTTGAGGATGCCTGGGAGACTACATGAAAGGGTCCTGAAGGGCGAGCAGGCTGGAGACCTTGTAGAAAGAACAAGGAGGTCAGTGTGGCTGCAGTGGGGTGAGTGAGGAGGAGAGCGGCCAACCAAGCCTTGGAAGGTCTTGTGGGCCCTGTAAGGACTTGGGCTTTTCTAAGAAGGAGCTGGGAGCCATGGGTGGGTTTTGAGCAGAGGAAGGGCATGATCTCATATTGCAAGAACATCCGTCTGCCTTTGCTTTTGAGGCTCATGGAGCCATTTACAAGTACTGCAGCCATTCAGGCAAAATGAAGATGACATAGATGGGAACAGCAGCGGAAAAAAGTGGCAAGGGTCACATGATGTATCATATGCAGGTGGAGCCAGTAGGGTTTGCTGATGGGTTAAATGGCGGGCTATGAGAGAAAAGTGGAGTCTGCCGATGAAGCCAAGGGTCTTTTGGAGCCTCTGTAACTGGACTGTTCCCTGGCGCTCCAGTCATCACGTGTTGGCTCCCACTAACCAGCTTACTCCACCAAGACAGGGAAACCTGCTCTCCTAGGACTCTCGCTTTGGGGTAATAACCTGGAGACGGTGAAAATAAGGCTTAGCGGAACACAGGTGTGCCAGGGTAGAGCACAAAGAGACTGCAAAGTATGGAATTTGGGCTGCTGTTATTGCCCCTAAATAGAACAATAGAACTGTGTCTTCAGTCTCCCTGGCGCACGCAAAGCTATTCAGTTTGAGAGGGAAGTGGCAGCCACTGATAGAACGTGGAATGTCTATCTGGGGAGTTTTGCTACCAGTTTTGCTTTAATTACTCTACATTTTTTTTAAGGTGCAGAAAATAATCAAGGCTTACCTAGTCAGCCCAGCTTTCCCTCTGTGTCTTGGAAAAAGCCATTTCCTCTCACCTAATCTCTCCTTGTTCTCTACGCAAATGCGTGCGTATTCTCCTTGAGGAGAATTCAGGGTTTCTGTACACAAGCACGTGGTCACACACATATCCTTAGTACCCACACATATCAAATGAGGAGCGATAACATTTCTGGACCTGCTTTCATACAGATCATTAGAAGAGACTGTATATACCATCGGCCCTGGGTATCCACAGGGGTATTGATTCCAGGACCCCCGCCCCATACCAAGATCCCCAGATGCTCAAGTCCCTGATATGAAACGCATGGTACAGTCAGCCCTCTGTATCTGTGGTTTCATATATTCTGACATGGAGGGCAGCTGTATATGGACTGGTTCTCCGAATTACCTGCTCGTTGCTCTAAGCCAAGTTCCTTAACCTAGAGGTACTCTTTGTCTTATTTGTATCATGGGGCCATTGATAACACCAACCTCTTAGGGTTTTTATGAAGACTGAAGGAAAACATATAAATCCTTTAACTCAGGACCTGGCACCTAAAAAGTCCTCAATAAATAGTCTTTGCCATTTTATTATGATCATGGTTATGTTTGCGGTTAACCTTATTTATAAGCTTAATTAGATGGCTGAAATCAAGTAGGTGCTAAGTAAATATTAATCCATTCTCTTTCTCTCTCGACAGTAGTGGGATCAGAATCTTCCAAAACACCCAGGCCTCTTGAGGCCTAGACTTGGAGCTGGCCCACTGTCGTCTCTCCTACCACATTCTATTGAATATTTGCCGGAGCCAGTCACTGTCAACTATTGGCCGTGCAATGAGCGTGGATAAGGGGGGAGAGAAGGTAGGAAGGACTGAGGCCATTTTACAATCAATTGCAGTTAATCACACATCAACTTATGCAAGTCAATGCCTGCGTGGAAAGGAGAGGGCGTCAACCCATAACCCCAGTCTCCTCTTGTGCTCAAGCTGGGTCGCCCTGCTACAGACTTAGGACAGACTGACGGCCAGTCATGAGAGTTACTCGTATCCTTCCTACTGATGGAAAAGTGGAGTTTTCAGCTACTTTCAGGCAGGATCCCTGTCCAACCTTCAGCACCATGTCAGAGAACTCCACTTCACGGAGGCGATATTGAAAAGTTGGACGCAGATCCAACTGTTATAAATTGATCCTGTTTCCCCAGAGCCCTGTTAAGTTTGTCCTCATCATTTCTGATTGATCTTGGCAGGATCTGTGAGTCTCTGCTGCCCACTAACCCTTAGCTTCCAGATTTCTCTGATCCCAGCCTCTCTGACAAGCTGATTTGAAAATGATTTGTCAACAAACACTTCCATTTATTGAAGGTGTTTATTTGTAAAGCAATTTGGTGACAAATTCTTGCTTCAGTCACCTGTCTGCTTTGGAAAATAGGATTTTTTTTTTTACAATGAAGGCAGCCCTGGACATATTCCTTGATAGATGTGGAAATCAGAGTAACTGCCTGAGCAGTGTTTCCCCTGAGGTCTCACCTAGAATCAAAATGTCATCCTTAAACCAATGAACTACTGCTTGGTGATTAAGTGACTGATTGAATGGTCCCTTAAGTGAATGTGCAGAAACCACCTTCCCAGTAGACTAGACGACTTCCTTACAAACTGTAATTTTAAGGCTATGGAAAATATATCCATTCATCTGCTCAGTGATAGCTGAAATTGATAGCACAGGCTCTTTTACATGATCAAATAAAGACTTAAATTGCAAATATCCTTGTTGGCTCGAACACAGAGTCTTGCATTCATATTAATGATATAATATGATTAAATAAGAAGATAGATTGATAGATAGACTGATACTCTATCATCTATTTCTTTATTCACCAAATATATTCTGAGCACCTACTGTGTGTTCAGGTCCTTCCTTTCCTCTACTTTTTTTTCTTTAAAAAAATCCTTTCCTTCTTGCTCCCATTCTTTCTTTCTTCTTTCCTTTCATTTTTTTTCTTTTCAATCTGAAGTGTCATGATGTTTTTTCCAATCCTCAGTGCAGAACTCTCATCCTTTAGAAGGGACAAGTAAGGATGTCATCTGGTGAGCTAGTTAGCCCTTATGTAGAAAGCATGTCTTTTTATTCTGATGCCTTGACATCTTGGGGCCTTGCTGACGCTGGAAAGGACTGCCCTTCCCAGAGTTAGTTAATTCCTAGAGAAAGCAAACAACTCCCCAAGACTGCACCTTTTACATGGAAACTACCATCCAGCACCCAGATTCCCCAACCACGTCCTTTACCTAGCTCTTATGTTCTAGGCCGACATCCACCTGTCCTAATCACCCCAGGCCAGGTAACAGACAACTAAGGTCAGCCCCCATGGCACAGAGTCTGCTAAAATTATTCAAACTAGCCAATCCTAAGCCTGTTTGCCCTGCCTCATACGTTTCTTCCTGCAGAAACTACAGTAAAGGGTCTCTCCACATTTCCCCCCCGCTTCTGGCTCCTAAATGACCCTGGTGCTTCCCTATGTAGCCCTTTGTGGGAGTGATGTGTTTCCTGGTTCTAGGTATCTGTGAGATTTTAAAACTTCTTCCTTCATGACTGTCATTTTTGTGTATGCATGTCTTACCACATCAAATTCCAGCTGTGTTTTAAAAAAACTGTAACATCTGGAGTCAAACAGAAGATGAGAAGTGTCAATTTTTCCATCTCCCAGATCCTCTTCCCAGGCCCACACGAGTCAGCTCTGATCACTATAGTATGAAAAAAGTGGGCCCAAGGGATACCTACGAGTGACAAGGCAAATAGCCAAAGCAAGAGATGCATTAAGAGATTCTCAGTACCCAACACCTGAGTTGCCTAAGCTTCCTGCCCCAGGAGAGGAGGAGTGCCTGCGTTTCCATGCCAGGCATAATGCAGTGATGTGCTGAGTGTCACTTCATATTCTCTCTTCAGTGAAAAGTTTGGAGATAGAAAATTGAACATGTCCCTGCCCTGAAGGGGGTCACCTGCTGGTGAGGGAGAGGGACAGTACATGAGACAACTGCTGTAAGCATGTTACTGATCCACACAGCTCTCAGGGAAGCTGCCGGTACAGGTGGAATTTGCACTGGATCTTGAAGGGTGAGCAGAAGATTACTTGAAGAAGGTCAGGTTGGATATCTTAGATAGGGGAGCATTATTTCTTTGCAAGAAAAATAAGCGTGGGAAAGAGTTAGTTTTTAGAAACCTGATAGTGTTTCTGTGGTTTTACATTTTTCCTTAGCTTGTATTTTCTCATCAGCCACTGCCATGTCAGCAAATCGCAAAAGTAGAGCAGAAGTGTGGCATTGCCGTGTGTCAGTCTCAGGATTGTGAGTTTGCAGATATGGGGAAGATCCTTCCCTCTTTCCAGAGCTCAGACCCTGTCTCAAGTGTCTAGGGTGCAGGGGGTAGGCAAGAGGGAGAAAGCAAGGTGGTTTGCATGTGTCTGGCCCTTTAAGAGCCACTTGAAATAATACCAAGAAGAGAAAAATGAGCTCGTGAATTTTTAGCAGCAGATTTACACTCCATATTACTAGCCTTGATTCTTCAGCAAACTGTTATGTGTCCAACCCAAAATATTGGGTGCGAGTGCGGGGGTAGCATTCTCAAGATGCCAGCTATTAAGTACAGCAGTCATATTTTTTGCAGTGGCCCAGATCTTTGACACTCACTGATGTTTACCAGTTCCCAAATTCCAAAGGTTTACGAAATGTAGCCCTCTTAACAGACTTAAGGCACTCCATTACTTTCAAATTGCTCTAATCCGTCCAGACCCAAGCTGTACTCATTTCCAAAGGAAATGACTCTTGAGAATCTGAAGAGCCTCAGATATTCTAAATCACTCTACAAGGCAAACACAAAATTAATTGGGGCTCCTGTGTTTGGCATCAGTCAGGAATGCAGCAGAGAACGCCATAAATAAGAACACTGAGTCTGACTGTTGGCCAAACCTCGGGGAAGTCTGTTTTCAACTGGGTAAAAGAAAGCCATGCCAACCTTTCAACACATTCTTCTGTGAGAGGAAAAACTAGAAAATGTCTCAAACAAACAAAGCCCTGATTAGTGGAGGAGTTGCCCCTTCACTATTAACCCATTAACAGAGATATTGGCTAATTTTCTTAAAATGTTAAATAATCATCCTTATTTCCTGCTATTGGGTCAGCAGTGTTTCCAGCTAAACAATAGTCAAGGTTTAGGGTCTTTTCATGCACATGACCACCACAGGGGCTAAAACACCTTTGGTGCTTTGCTGGCACTTGCTTCCTTGTTAATGTTTTAGAATTTGAGGATGCTTTAAGTGGAAGAGACCTTGGCGATCTCCTTTGCAGAGGAGAGAAACACACACACGTGAAAAAAAAATTCAGAAGATAAATCATCATCCTAAGCTTTTACCAAGCATTTATTATGTGTGAGACACTCTGATAAAAGTTTTATATGGCAACTCTTGAATTCTCACAACAGCCCTATGAAGGAAGGCCTTTTATTGCCCCCATTTTATATATGGGAAACCTACACAGACTAAGTAATCCATCCAGGATGACACAACTCAGAAGTGGAGAAGCAGGGATCCAAGCCAAGTTCCTCTGCCCTCCAACCACAGGGCTGGACCACACTGGGTGCTGGGATAGGATAGGTGATAGCACCGGGATGCGTGGTGGGCCAGAATGCGGACCCAGCCCTTCCAAATCCATTTAGTTCTTCTCACACAAGGCTGGCTAGTAGAGTCACAGGACAAGAATGTGCATCCTTTACTTTCAGCCCAGCTCAGATTAAGAGCTTCTTGGAGAAGATACTATGTTTCTTCTAATTGTATACCCAACACCTACTATAGTCAGGCCTTAGGTCGTGGATCAACCAATGTTCGTGGAATAAGGGAATGAATGAATTTAACCAAAAGTTATGTTCCCTTTGACACTTCTCAAGTTTCAGGTAAACAACACAAACAAGTTCCAGAGATAAAAATTCCAGATACAATTTGGCTTCCAAAAGTATCCATGTATCCAGTTAAAAAGCAGAGTCATTCCAAACTATCATCAATGTTCCACCCATCCTAACGTGTGTATTAGGCAGCAGGTGGACCCAAGGAGCTCAGGATAATTATAGGGCTGTACTGGACAAGATGCTTGAATTTAAATGAAACTCAGCCCCACTGGGGACAGATTCCTGGCCTCTGTCTCAGACGTAATTCAGCTGAGGGATAGAGGGGAGAATTGCAGTTGAAAATACAAGAGAACGTATTCAGGGAAGTTTCTTATTTCTCAAGGAAAACTACCTATTAAAAAATACTGAAGGGCTTCCCTGGTGGCGCAGTGGTTGAGAGTCCGCCTGCCGATGCAGGGCACACGGGTTCGTGCGCCGGTCCGGGAGGATCCCACATGCCGCGGAGCGGCTGGGCCCGTGAGCCATGGCCGCTGGGCCTGCGCGTCCGGGGCCTGTGCTCCGCAACGGGAGAGGCCACGACAGTGAGAGGCCCGCGTACCGCAAAAAAAAAAAAAAAAAAAAAAATACTGAAAATGTAAAGTTGATTATTCAATAGATAGCTTTCAAAAATAATTCCATGATAAGTAGGCGTTCTCATTAATTTTATATACTCAGTCCATTTTGTTTCTTTTCAGAACCATAGCCACTCAATCCCCAAACACACCTTATATCAGACTAACTAGGGGTCATTTCCCTTACCCAGTCTTGTGGCTATATTCATAAAGGACTGTTTTCTGGAAGAAAGTGATGGGGGTGCAAGAATTAAGAACAGGGCAACTGAAATCGGTCTTTGAATCTTTTCCCTGCCACTTAGCAACTGTGGGACTTGGGCAAGTTATTTTATATCTTTGTGCCTTATTTTCCTTAGTTGTAAATAGGGATAATAATGAGAGTACCAAAGTACCCAATCCCATAGGGACGGCCTAAGGATTGAATAGAAAGATACATGCAGGACTTATAAAACAATGGCTGACCCATGGTAAATTCTTCAGAAAGGTTAAATTATTATTTAATTATTGATTTTCTGTTATTAATAATTTACTTTATTTCCTTAGTTCTCTCTTGGAATAATGTGAATTGAGAGGGCTCTACCATTCAAAAGTTAGCTTTGATAATAAAGCTGTCACCTTATTTGCCAGTTTAATCTGTTAGAGATGAAAGTACCATTTCCACAGCCCAGACAAGATGCTGTCACCATATGCTCAACATAAATGTACCTGAGTTGTCTGGAGATAAACTGAAGAAAGCAAACAAAAATGATCTTACCTAAATAAAGGAATAATAAAAGTGACCAATTATGATGACCTACTTTGTATTGGAATTTTATATAATTTCAAATGCTCACCACCTTACAGGGTAGATATTATTATTCTATTTTATTTTATTTATTTATTTTTTGGCCACGTGCCCCTCAGCTTGCAGGATCTTTGTTTCCCGACCAGGGATCTAACCTGGACTCCCAGCAGTGGAAGCATGGAGTCCTAACCACTGGACTGCCAGGGAATTCCCTTATTATTCTATTTAATAAATGTAAACTCTGAAGCTGGGACAGGTTAAGTATTCTGCACCAGATCACATAGCTAGCAAGTGACTGAGATGGGTTTTGAATCCTGCTTTTTCTGACCAAAGCCCACATTATATTATATATACACCCCTCCGTAAGACAGAGGTTCTCAGCCTTGAAAACTATCGATACTCAGGACTCATCCGAAACAACTGAATCACCTCAGCAGGGGGTGGAGGGAAAATAGGCACCTGTAATTTATAAACGTTTCCAGGTGGTTCTACTGTGCTGGCAGGTCTGAGAACCACTTATCTAGACTCTGCTCTCTTCTGAAATGTGTAAAATAAATATTAACCTAAAGCAACATCTTTCCCATTATGTATTCCATTAATTAGTTTAAAGTAGCTGAAGTGAAGACTCATTTACATCATTTACTCAATGAATTAATCTTCACTGTTTAGAAAGTCATCCATCCAAATTTGTATGAAGAATCTCATGTCACTTACTCTGTTTCTAGATTATGAGCCATACAATCATTTCTGGTGGTTTTGTTCATTCAAAAAGTAGTTTTGAGAGCCCTCTTTGTGTCCTTATTGTTACTTATGAGAGACATAAAGAAATATGAGCCACTGTTCTTCTCAGAGTTGGTGATCATTATTACAACATATACCTATAGAGCATTTTACTGATACTGGTCACTGTAAAACCCATCAGGTATGTAGTGGCAAACAATGTACGTGTAGCTACTATCCTCTTGGAACTTACAGACTAGTACAGAGATAGGAGATAATGTAAATTGGTAAACAAATATGTCATTACAAAGTATGGCAAATGTTATGAAGAAATAAACAGAGAGGGTCTCCTTTAGATTGGGTGATCAGGGATAGTTTCCATGCAACAGCTTCAAAATCATGAGTCTCTTTGAGAATTGTCTGGTGTATTCCTAATAGTTAATTTTATAACAATGGGTACGCCCAGTATATCCTCTCTTGTGTCTGACTTCTTTACCTCAGCATAACGTTTTTGAGATGCATCATGTTACTGAGTGCAGTAACAGTTCATTTCTTATGATTGCTAAGCAGAATTCGATTGTATGAATATACTCTCGGTGATGTTTATGCACATGAAAATTTAAGAATCACTGAATTCGATTGTTGCTTCTTTAAGGGCAGGAACAATGCCTAATACATTTATCGTACTTTCCAAAAAAATTGGCACAGGAGATTGCAGTTAGTAGGTATTCAATACACATTAGCTGACTGGATGAATTTTGATGCTCGAGGATGAGACCTATTGTTCTCTCTCCAGTGTCCCTACCCACAATAATCATATGACTCTTTTTAAAAAAAAAAAAAAAGTTGACGTTAATTTGAGCCAAGAAAAGACAGGAGTGGATTGAGCATTTTCACACAATGCAAATGATTCATTTGAGGTGATGGCAAGGAATCACATCAACAGCAGTGAGCCTGTTTATTCTCAGGATTCTTTAAAATCAAATGTGTGTCTACCAAATGTAAAATAGATAGCTAGTGGGAAGCGGCCACATAGCACAGGGAGATCAGCTCAGTGCTTTGTGACCACCTAGAGGGGTGGGATAGGGAGGGTGGGAGGGAGACGCAAGAGGGAGGAGATATGGGGATATATGTATATGTATAGCTGATTTGCTTTGTTATAAAGCAGAAACTAACACACCATTGTAAAGCAATTATACTCCAGTTAAGATGTTAAAAAAAAATCAAATGTGTGTAACACAGGTAGACATTGCCACATTCATAAACGTGTCTGTGGTTGGTTCTGACTCTTCAGCTATGATGCTTATTAATTACACAAAATTCAGATGCATTGAGAGGTGAGGATGATACCACAAGTTCCTAAGAAAACGGAGCTCACCTTTACTCGTCTGTGCTTCCGCTACAGGCTGAGTCACAGCATCTAGAATCTAGTAGGTGCTCGATAAAGGTTTCTGGAATTGAACTGAATGTAGACAAATTGCTTTAATACCAAATACAAATGTTTACAATGTACTTATCCATAATAAATAGTTTGGGAACATTCAAAGAAACCCTCACCCAGCCTGCATTTTTTTTTTTTTTTTTTTTTTTTTGCGTTTCGCGGGCCTCTCACTGCTGTGGCCTCTCCCACCGTGGAGCACAGGCTCCGGACGCGCAGGCTCAGCGGCCATGGCTCACGGGCCCAGCCGCTCCGCGGCACGTGGGATCCTCCCAGACCGGGGCACGAACCCATGTCCCCTGCATCGGCAGGCGGACTCCCAACCACTGCGCCACCAGGGAAGCCTCAGCCTGCATTTTAATGCAGGGTACATTTCTGAGCTGAGCCTGATGTTCTCCATAATGACTCCCCTGAAGTCAGGCTAACATTTAAAACAGGGTGCCAGAAGCAGTCTGGGAAATGTCAGTGTGGTTTGCGATTACGAGCTGGTGTAAATGAAGAAAACAAACTCCCTTTAATAAACTGAAGCTTTATACAGACTGCAGAAATTTATTAAAATGAAGGGAGAAGGGCTTGACTAAACTTGACTAAAAGGCTTAGACATATTATTGCCTATTAAAATTTATTCATTAATTACAGGCTAAAACCATCAAGAGTGATTCCATTATGATAGGAGGCAGTTAGAAGATAGTTGTTGAGTGTTTTGAGCTCTGCAGTCAGAATTAGGTCTGCCATGTCCTACCTGAGACCTAAGGCAATCCACCTAACCTCTCTGACCTTTAGTTCCCTGGCCTACAAAGAGGTGATAACATTAACAGCCTCACTGTGCTGTACTCTGATTGAATTATATAACTCACTGTATAATGTCTTTAGACAAGTTGTGGACAGAAGTTCAGCACGTCTGCATCATCTAAGAGCTTATTAGGAATGCAGAATCTTAAGTCCAACCCCAGACCTATTGAATCAGAAACTCCATTTTAGCAAGATCCCTAGCTGACTTGCAGGCACATTAGAGTGTGAGAAAAGTGGATCTGAAGCATTTACACATGCCAGGCACACAGTAAATGCTCTATAAATATTTGCTATTATTATTGTAAGGAAAATTTTAGAAATATAAATAAAACATAGTTTCGCCCTCTCCCCAAAGACAGATGCATTTCTTTACTCTATTGTACATGTCTCTCATCTTCTTAAAATTGTTTCACCATTGCAAAGATCAATATACAGCATTCAGTGTAAACACTGACTCTCTTAATTTTGACGATCATTTACAAAACCAGGGTTGAATAATAGACACTGATCACCTAAAAAGCAGGCTAGATTTCTTTGTGGACTACAAACAGGCAGCTTTATCAGAATTGGCCGGCTGATGTTAACGTGAAGTTATCAATTGACCTTTCTTCTTCCTCACAGCCACAGACAGATATATTGGTTTTAAACAGATTCTTCACACTCTGGTAGCTTGGTTCCCACTTTCCACACCTACAATTGACCGAATAAGATGAAACATAAGGGAACAAATAGTAAAAATTTAAGAGGTGATCATTTCTAGTTTTCTTGAGCCTATTTTAACAAAGATTGGGGGACAACAGCGCTTTCCTCATGGTTTTTTTCCCCCTCTGCATCAATACACTTGTGTGTGATCTCTGAAAACCTCTAAGAGAAATAAGTAGTTCACCATTTGTCTTTTAAGAATCCTCTATCTCACCTGAGTAGGAGCTGAGAGCCTAGCAAAGACAATGCATTTCTTATGAACTTCAAATGAAAAGTACAAACCACTGAAATTTTTCAGGGTAGGAAGTTAGCCCCAAAGCAAATGAACTGAAGATGTCAGGCTGGAAAGAGTTAATCTACTGGAGTCTCTTCTAAGAACAGTCAAGTCATTTTAAATTCTAATGCAACATTTCTGTACAGTGCTTCCACAACCGTAGCTGAACTGAAGAAGTAGGAGGCATTTACAATGGACGCTTTTATAAAAGCAGACTCAGAAGTTTGTCTTCCTGGTTGTGTGCTGACCTGAGCTGTTATCCCTCTCTGCCTTCACTGAGAATGTTTTCTGGAATCCTAAGAGTTGTACAGCCCACTGCATGGAGAGGAGATCTCCTGCACATTGTTTGTGGACTGTTTTCTGGTCGTCAAAATTGAGAAAGTTCAATTTGTCTTCAGCGACCATTCCCTACACACACACACACACACACACACACACACACACACCCATGGGTGCACACATATTCCCTCCTTGGGTCCTTTGACCCCACTTTTAACAATTTACCTTCATGGGGCCCTCAGGTTGTCCCAAGTCCCTCTTATCACAGACATGGTGAATCAAATAAAATAATTCACATTGCAATATCTGCATCAGATAACATGTCTTTCAAAACATTTTGAGATGTTGAAGGCATACACAAAAGGCACAAAGAATAGAGCTTTTCTACAAAACATACTCCAAAGACTTCTTAGCTCACAGAGGATAAACCCAAATTCCCGACACGGCCTTCCAGCCGTCCGTGAGATACTTTCCCCACTTCCCACTGTACTGGTCCTACCCCTGTCCACTCAACCACTGCTGCTTCCCTGGTTAGGGCCCAGAACATTATCACACAATGTTCCCTTTACCTTCAGTACTCTCCTCCTAAATATCTGTTGGACTCCTTCCCCTGATTTCTTCAGCCCTCTCTGAAATGTCTCCTAATCTGAAAGGCCTTTCCTGACGACCCTGAATGAAACAGCTCTCTCTCCCCAACGTCAGGCTCAGTATCTCATATCCCCTTAGCCTGCCTTGTTTTTCTCCATAGCACCAATCACCTGCAGTATATATTTAGTTGTGTACTTAGATACTGTCTGGTGGTCCTAACTAAAATGTTAGTTCCAGGAAGTCAGGGCTTTTGTCTGTTTTTTTCCTGCTATATTCCCCAAATCTAGAAAAGAACCTGAGACACAGTAGGTGCTCAATGAATAAGTGTAATGAATGAATGATTTCAACTTTTTCTGCTCCCACCATCCAGCTCAAGAAAATTATAAATACATATAATCTAAATAAAATAAAAATTATGTATGTGTGTGTGTTACCCATGTAACTCATGTATTCTTCCTGGTGTCAGGTACCTTCCTCTCTCCTGGAAGTAATCACTATCTTGAATCTAGTGCTTATCATTTCCGTGCATTTCTTTATCTTACATATATGTGTATTCTTAAGCAGTACATAGCACTAAGTAGTTGTATACTATACTAAAGCATAGCAAAGCACAACATGGCATAGTGGAGGATTAAAGTATAACATAATCTGATATAATCATATAAAAAAGAACAGCAGTTCTCAAACTTTGATTCATATCAGAATCACCAGGGCAGCTTTAAAAAACTCCCAGTCCCTCTATGAGTTTTATCTGAAAATCCTTGGGGGTGGGATCTCAGCAGTTTCTTTCAAGCTCCTAGCTGATTCCAGTGGCAGCTGGGTTGGAGGACTAGTGGTATTGCCCACAACCGAGTGTAGTGGTCAGGAGTCGAGCTCAGGAGCCAGCCTGCCGGGGGTGCATTCCTGCCCCCACATCTCTCCGGAGTTTCTAAAGTTCGCCACACACCACACTCCGCCACCCCAGGTGGAGCAGCCCACAGAATCCCTTCTCAGAGATGCTGACCAGAATCCAAAGCCAGCCCTTCTGCTAACCTCTCTTTGGCATTTTTCTGAAATACTCAACTCTCAGTCATTTTAATATGGTCTTCCATCTAAGTCATTGGCGATCCCCCCCCCACCAAAAAAAAAAAGGTCAGTGCCTTGCTTCAAAACACTCACTGGTGTTTCTGAATTTGTAAAATCTTTATTGAAATACAATAGATAAATCATCGCTGTATGGCCTGGTGAATTTTCACAAACTGAACATGCATAGGACAAGCACCTAGATCAAGAAACAACATCCCCAGCCCCCAGGGCCCCTCTCAGGTCTCCTCCAGGCGCGACCCTCCCAAGAGTAACGACTCACTTGCCATCGAATAATGGATTAATTTCTCCTGTTTTTGAACTTCAGACAAATAAAATGATCAAGTATATACTCTTGCACCTGGTTCTTTCATTTGACATAATACATATTCTTACTATCCTTTAGATTAAAAAAAAGATGTATGAAAAGTAAAACCATGCAGGAAAGAAAGCAAAGGCACTAATTATGAATAATGTATCTGATTCACTACCTAGAAAAATCGGAGAAACCATGAAAAAGGTTCTACAGTAATTTATTTCTTAAAAGACAGTTAACCATGTTTTCCTTAAAGAATAGAGAAACTTTTAGATTGCCTATTTTATCAACTCATTCATAGACCTGTCAGTGTGCTTTTGCATAATGTATATTACCTAGAAAACAGCGTGTATATAGATTATTTGTAAAGGCAGTGCTAGAAAGGCAGGTGAGGCCAACTTTGCGTGCCCTGTTAGTGGATTATAATTAGTCCATAATCTAAGTTCATGTTTGTTTCATCTGGGGGTGTATGCTTTCAGGGATAAACGTGAACTCACGTTTATCACGTTTAACTCAGCTAACAAAAATATTAGCCTGAAATACCTCTTGATTCATTTATTCAACACATTTTGAGCACTAGTAACATACTGCTGATCAAATAGAAACTTGGTCCCTCCCCTAATGGATTATACAGTCTGGTGAGAGACAGATGTTAATCAAAGAATCATGCAAATAAATTTAAACTTAGTGCTAATGGCTGAGTGAAGGCAGGCACAGCCCTCTGAGAGTATATCAAAAGGGTGGACTGACTTGATTGGGAAAGTCAGAGACAGTTTTCCCAAGGAAGTGACAGTGGAGCTGATAATTCAAAAGCAGGATAACAAAAGAATAGTGCTGGAACTTAAAAAGAGCCTTGAAGGTTTATCAACTACATAAACAGAAATTGAGTACAACATCTGCAGATTCTGTTTGCCTATAATATTCTCCATTATTCTCACTAGTATTGACTGCACGCACGCACACACACTTTGCTGTCTAGCTTTTACGCAACCTCAGGTGTCAGATGCAATTTCTCTTTCTTAAGGAAGAAGTTCCTGAATGTTCTTCATGCACCTAAAGTAGGTCAAGGTCCCCAGTTTCATTCTATTGTTCCTCACATCTTCTCTATAGCATTTGTGTTAGATTTTTTCCCCCTTTGTAAGGAATAACATGAGATTATCTGTGCTTCACACAGTGCCTTGCACTCCATGAATATGCAGTAAACAGTATCTCTTAGTGCATGTGATGTGTACAGTCTCTGCAAAAACACTCTAAGCTCTATGAGGGCAGGAATCATATGTCATGTTTTCTCCAGTAACGCCAATACTTGGCAGGGTGCTGGCACGAGTAGGCCAGCACAGCACAGTGCTAAGTGTGAGAACTGGGGTCAGACTGTCTGGGTTTGAATTCAGGGCTAGCAGCGTGACCTTGGGCAATTTGTTCAAGTTCTCTTGTCTACATGTCTCATCAGAAACTAGACTCCATGATGAAACCTACTTCATAGGTTTGTGAGTGTCAAATGACTTCATGTTTATAAACTGGAAGGAATTATCCTTAGGGATACAATCACTGCTACCATTCCACTCTGCCTCCTTTAATGCTATGCTAATAATATACTGTCAGAATCCAAGAAAATGAGAATTGAAACCTACAACACAGTTCACCCAGGGCCGCCTCATGCTTCCTGGGCCCTCCTCAGCTGAGTTAACTGAGCCTTGGGGTTGACCCGTGAACCTCAGCAGGACTTATTTGGAAAAAACTTAAATTGAGAGCCTCATGGAAAGAACTTCTACATTTTTAAAACAGTTGCTTTATTGAAGTATACTTGATTTACAATGTTGTGTTAATTTCTACTGTACAGCAAAGTGATTCAGTTTTATATATATATATATATATATATATATATATATACACACATATATATATATATATATACACATTCTTCTTTGTATTCTTTTCCATCATGGTTTATCACAGCATATTGAATATAGTTCCCTGTGCTATACAGTAGGACTTTGTGGTTTATCCATTCTACACATGATAGTTTTTATAAGAACTACTTTTAAACACTTTCTCTTTCTTTCTCTCTTTTCACTTTCCCAGCTGGGTTCCTTTCCACCTAACACATGGCTTCATGCTCTTCATTTCAAATGAATTCCAGCATTTTATATTTGCAAAGGAGCTGAGGCATCATCTACTCCAGCATCAGTAACTTATTTATGAAGAAACTGAGGCCCAGAGACAAACAGTGAGTGGAACAAGGTACCACTGTGAGGCAACAGCAGGTCAGAGATGAACAGACACGCCCCTCGACTCCAAAAACAGTGTTCTTTCTAACATACCACACATGTCCTCATTGCTTTGGTTAATATTGTATCAATCTTCATTTTTAGAACAAACCAGAGGAACTTGGCTACCGTGGAATCAAAGGCATGATAATAGCGTTTTGGTATATTCCCATGTGAAAATTGTAGCATAGCTAATAAATATGAAAAGTGATAATAATTTATACACATTGACTGCATTAAGAGCTAGCATTTATTGCATATTATGGTGTGTCATTGTGTGAAGCACAAGGAACGTATTAAGTTATGTTATCCTTAAAAAAGGAACAAAAGATGAACATTACTATTATAAGTTTCCCTCCACCTAGAGAGGTTAAACGACCTGCCTAAGGTCACACAGCTTATAAGAGCTAAGATCTGAACTAGATGAGTCCACTCCAGAGCAGGGCTATCCAACAGAAATATAACGCAAGGCATATAATACAATTTAAAATTTTCTACTAACTATATTTAAAAGTAAAAAGAACCAGGTGAAGTTAATTTTAATGATAGCTGCTACTTAACCCAATATATCGAAAATACTATTTCAATATATGATCAATGTAATGATTTTTAATGAGATATTTAACATTCCTTTTAATCATATGAAGTTTTGAAATCCGGTGTGTATTTTGTACCTAGAGCACATCTCCATTTGAAAGCTAAATTTCCAGCAGAAATACTTCATCTGTATTTAGATTTCATAAAACTTACAGATGAAAATTAAGATAAACATACCCAAATTGTTCCAAGCATGCTTAAAAGTTTCTGATTACTGAACTGGGTAGCCACTTTTTAATTTAAGTTTAATTTGATACTAAATAAAATTAAACATTCAGTTTTTCAGTTCCTGTGGTCACAGGTCAAGTACTCAGTGACTGCAGCTGGAGTATTGGCCAGCACAGCTCCTAAGCCCATGTCCAAACCATTGCTCACTCTGCTTCCTTCATCACCACACTGTTATCATCATCCTGCTGTAAATCCATGTCTACAGAATCCAGAAAAATGAGACTTGGATTCTCTACTGGCTCACCTGGGGCCGTGTCATGCATTTTAGGCCCTCCTCAGCTGAGTTAACTGAGGCTTGGAGTGGACCCATGAACTCATCAGGACTCACTTGTAAAGGGCCTGAATTAATAACTCAATGAAGTCATCAAGAGTAGAGTTTCAGTAGAAGCAAAGTGTACGTACGATTGGAACGAATCTCTCTACGAAGACACTAATACATGGGACTTCTGAGGCAAGGAGGAGAACTTATTAGAAAAAAGAGAAGCCATAATTGTCTCAGGTTAAGAGACCCAATGGATCACCTCTCCCCTTTCAATTTGAGAGCACTTTTAATTAGTTGGAAATTGTATGTTCTGACCATTTCAGTGTAAAAATTCCAACATGGTGAGAAGGGGGTCTGGAAATGTTAGATATTCCTCATAAAGCACTTAAGCTATCACACGAATCACCCAGAACATCAAAGAATTGCTTCTTTAATTTGTGTTTATATTTTTCGTTTAATACACACTTATTGAAAAGATACATGTGTTAAATACTTTGCACATACTCTCTCATGGGACTCATTACATCAACCCCATAGGGAACATGCTGTTATTATTCCCAGTTTACAGATAGTGGAATTGAGGCTGTCTTTCTCTAGATCTAGAGCTATGTTATGCCAATGTATACAAAGCACATAGATAAGAAAAATCATAATGCACTGAAGGGATCCAAGGAAATTGGGTATCCCCAGAGGGAAGAAGCTCAGAATAAGAACTATATGGGTCAGATCCTCTGCTAAGCTAAGCCATGTGAATTTATCTTGAAGAAAATGAGAAGCTACTAGGGGATTTTAAAACAGAAGACTGATAGGATGTTATTGTTGTTTTATAGCATATCAGCTAAAACTCTTTTTGTTGAAAGCAAAAGAAAATCCAATCCAAACTGGAAACATTAAAAAATATTTATTGGTTCATGTCATTGAAAAGCTCAACAGGCTTCAGGTAAGCTTTGATCTAGGTGCTGAAAAATGTGTTACCAGGACTTAGTTTCTGTCTTTCCATTTCTTAATTCTGATTCCTCATTGCTGGATCTGTTTTGGGCAACCTCACTCCATGTGCGCCCACCATAAACAGCAACGCTTTTCAGAATATATGATTCCTTATCTACATCCAGTGGGAGGGAGAGTGCCTGCTTCTCTAGGAGCTTACAAGAAGTGCCTTTAGTTGAACCTCTGCCCTCATTTGGTGCTGTATCCATTTCTTATATAGGCAAGGGGAACAGTCCTTCAACTGGCATAGGCCTGGGTCACAAGATCTGCACCTGGAGCTGGAGGTGGACTCAACTTCACCCAGGTACACTCAACTAAGATTGGAGCAGTCCCTGAGGAAGTTCAGAATCCTGGCTTAAGGTACCATTTTTGCTCTGAAGGAAATCGAAAGCGGTTGGCTGCTCTATGCCCCCTGATGACCCCAGGCAAAGGGTGGTGGGTGCCTCTAGATACCTGATGCCATGGTCAAAGCTTCATCTTTTGATATGACTTACAGGAAAATTTATTTATTTATTTGTTTGTTTGGTAAGAACATTTTTATTCTAAAAAGATAAATTTCTGATGTGATGGTTATGTTAATTACCTAAATGGGGAGAATCTTTTTACAATGTATACATACATCAAGTCATCACAATGTACACTTTAAATATCATACAATTTTATGGGTCAGTTATACCTATATGCCTATAGAATTTTTTTTTTAAATGAAGGAGAATTTCAGAAGTAGTAAGTGATACTGTGGTTGGTTAGCTAATAGTCCAATAAAGGGAAGAGGGAGAGAAGAAGTGGTACAAAGCAAAGGGAAAATAAGTTGGATGTGGTTTGTCATTTCTACTGGTCAGGTGAAGAAATTCATCAATCTCCCCGCAAAATTGTAGCTATGGGACTTCCCTGGCGGTCCAGCGGTTAAGACTTCGCCTTCCAAGGCAGGGGGTGCGGGTTCCATCCCTGGTCGGGGAGCTAAGATCTCACATACCTTGTGGCCAAAAAACCAAAACATAAAACAGAAGCAGTATTGTAATAAATTCAATAAGACTTTAAAAATTGTCCACATCAAAAAAAATCTTTAAAAAAATTTTTAGCCGTGGCCAAAGGAGACATTTCATCATTATCATCACCATGATTGGTTGGCCCTCTTCTATTGACAGTAACAATCTCTGTGTTGAGAACTAATGGCAAAATGAAGTACCATTCTCAGCTCTTATAAGAAGCATTACATTTCAACAGGAATAAAAGAATCTTTCTGTAAAACAAAACCAGCAAATATCTCCAACTAGGGAAGTTAGGTCTGAGAGAAAACTAGGAAATTAAAGAGTGAGTTTCAGGCTGTGAATTACATGTTTTATTTTCTAGTACTGATTTTTGCTGGGTAATTAGAATGATTCCTTATTAAACACTTGCCCTAAGGGATTTGGTAAATCTTTACTGTACTTTTTTATATTCCCAACAAATAAATTATATTTCCTTGTATTATTTCTACTTTTATGCCCTAACATTTTTCATAACAGATGCTTATAGAAACTGGTAGTTAATAAAACAGATTCTAATGAAATCTTGACAGAACAGTTTCTGGCAGGATCCAAATTCTCTTGGATTGAGAAGTTTAAAAGAAAAAAATAAAGCTATTTTAAAATAAAGCTATTTTATGAACTTTTTACAGTTCTGATATTATATTTCAGTTTCTGCCCTCATGCAAAGTAAAACAGAGGACTCAAGATGCAAGGGCAAAATAAACAGATTGCCCCATATTTTATTGCACCTTGATGTTAAGAACATCTGCTTGATGAAGCTATAAAATTCATATTTAAATCCCACTAGACTAGAAGATTAGCCTGATGAGGGCAGGGATGGTTCTGCTTATTTTCACTTTATCAATGTCTTGCCCATAACAGAAGTTTAAGAAATTTGTTGAGCAAATAAATTTAAGATGAAGAAACTGATTTCTATGGGTTAATTGAATATGCAAGTCTTAGAGCTATGAGAGGATCACAGTTATGACATGCGTCTCTTAATTTACCCCAACCCAATGTTCTATTATCTAATTAGAAAGATAATAATAAAAAATAACATGCCTGGGCCTACTACTGTATCCCCAGCATCATTTCCTTTTCTGCTCTCCCATTAGCTCCCAGTTTTCACTGGAGAGACACAGGATCTTTAAAAATCTGACTCCATTCCCAACTCCAGGAATACATGATCTAAGTTAAGCCAATCAGTGCATTCCACCTTCTAGTTGCAATGATTGGTTCAGAGAAGGCATGTGACCTAAGCCAATCCAATTAGACTGACTCTCAGAACTTCAACAAGAAATGTTCTTGCATATGCTTTCTTTCTCTAGATAGAATGGAGTGCTTGAGTGAGTCCTAGAACTTAGGCAGGGATGTATAGAATAAGACCTGTGGCTGATGCAGTCAGCCTTGTCATCATGTTGGAAGCCAGTCAGATGAAAATTCAGGTTCACCTGGAGGGTATAACTAATAAGAAAATTAAGGGAAGAAGAACCAGAGTCCATTGTAAATCTCTAGATCAAGCCACACCTAAAATTTTGACTTATCTTAGAATGTTCTGCCATGTGAAACAACACATTTCACTTTATTGTCTGAGTTGAATTGTGGAGGGAAAAAGAGTTATGGTCAACTCAGCGAAATCTGTAGCGCTCTTACCATGTGCAGGTATAGTGATAAGCACTTAACATGCAATATTTTATTTAACCTTTACAACATCTATATGAGGTAGTAGTTACATTATCCCATTTTACAGGTGAAGAAACTAAGGCTCCAAGAAAGTTAAATGATGTGCCCAGGATTACAGAGTGGTAAATTCTGGCTCCAGAGCCCACCCAATTAACTAGTGTTCTAAAATCCCTAAAAGCACATTGCCTCCTTTCAGACCCTCCTTCCTACTTAGGGCCTTTTAATTTCTATTTCTCCCTGCTTAATTAGAAGTTTGTTCTTGTCATTCATGTCTCAAGTCAGTTAACAACTCTGAAGTGGCCTCCCCTGACCACCTAATCTAAAGTAGCTCCCTCCCAGGAACTCTGTATCCCATCATCCTGTTTGTTTCCTTCAGTATATTCTTCTCATTCTGTGTTTATTCCCCACTAGAATGTAAACTCCATGAAGGCAGAAATCTTGAAACTTGTTCACTCCTGTATTTTCAGTGCCTTGTCTAGAGCTTGGCATGGGTCTGGCACTCAATACATGTTTAATATTTTTGAATGAATAAATATCTCAATTAATTTAAAATGATTATGATTATTCAGATAATAATTTCACTCCCAATAACATATGTTAATGAAATAAAGTAGGGATGAAGAGAAATAGAGAGAAAGAGAGATGCTTTAGAGCCCTTGGACGCCGTGATCGTTGGTAGATATGTTTTGCTGTGGCACTTAGGCAGCTTGATGAGTCAGCCGGTCTGCATTCATCTGTGAATAGCCAAGTTATCGTTTTAAATGTCCTCTGTATCCAGTCATATGCCTTGCTGCCCAAACAGCTATTTAAGGTAAGAGGGGAAGGAGTTGAGTCCAGGCTCTGTGTGATTCATGGGCACAAGGAGACTGAGGGGAAGGAAAATGGAATGAAAATGAGAGCTGAACAAGATCAGCTCTTGGCCAGGTCTGTGTAAACTCTGAGGACCTCTGTTTAGCATGCTCCTTCCTCAAACCCACTTCTGCCAGAGCACTCTCAGAAAAACTTCCAGCCTACAGCTGTGCCCTGCAACACATCCCCTAAGCCCACCCAACTTCAGAACCTCTGTGATGGACAGTTCCACACATATGGCCAATATCCCACCTTAAGCACACACGCCTGGGGAAGTCTATCCACTTTTCTGCCTCAGAAGGAGAAATGGCCTCAAAATGTGGGGTAATTTGTGTCTGAGGTGTAATCGTCAACCAGTGGAGGGTGAAAGTCAGAAGTGCCCCAGTCTCCCATTCTTTGACTGACAATTTGTGCAAATTTTCCTCAGAGGGTCCTCAGAGGAATTGAGCTCTAGTTGCCAACAGTGTGAAGCAGCTTACTAATGTAAACTCTACTGACGTTTTCCCTCCCTGTATCACTCTTTCTTTTTCACTGTGCTTTCTGGTGTCTCCTCCCAAATAAACTACTTGTTTCCAAGTCCTTGTCACAGGATTTGATTTTAGGGAAGATGTTGAACATATTAAAAAAAATTCTCCCAAATGTGTGTGAATGCAAACAGGAGACCACTCTGGTGGAAAAATTACAAAAAGCAAAAAGGCACCTCTTCCTTTGGGCCAGCATAGACCCTCCCCGCCATAAGCATAGCTTGTATTTTAGCCCACCTGGTCTGTCTCCCAGATGATTTTGTGCAGCCCCAAAATGCACAATGGTACATGGCCTTCCTATCCTAGTCTCTTTCTGTATCTCTTCAGATGTAGCAAAAACATTTCTGAGGTTTATCAACTTCTATCAAATTCCAAAGTGACCATATGCCCCCCAATCCAGTTTTTCCCTTAGTAAATCTACTATGTGTGAATGTGTATATTTAAACCTCTTCTTATAGACAACAATAACGATTACAGTGAAGGTTACATGTGTTTAGGTTTTGTTAACAAATTGCTATACCATACATTACCACACAAGTTCATCACATGTGGATATTATTCCCATCGTACAGATGAGAATATTGAGACTCAGAGAGAATAACTAACCTGCCCCCAACAAAAACTAGCTAGTAATCTAGGATATGATTAACCCAATATTTTAACCCGGACTTATAATTCCAAATCTTAAAACCTTTCCACCAGCCCAGGCAGCCTCAACAAGCAGCTCATGAGACAACCAGATATTTTTAGAACTTGACTATCGTTTTTCTTACTTGACTGAGTTCTATAAATTTCCTGCTGATTTGCAAAGTAATTTTGAGGGGCAAGGATCTGGCATGTAAAACTCAGTATATATTTTTTCACTGAATGGATGAATGATTGAAAGGATGATTAAGGGGAGAATGGAAATGCTCCCTTATTGATTCCCTAATATTGCAAATTAAAACCCAAATGATTAATTTATGACAACTACCGTTTACCAAGAGATTCAAAAATGTAAAAAAAAAAGTATCCATTCTTTTTTTTTTAAACATATCTGGATACTTGTATGGGTATAACAATCACTTTGCTGTATACCTGTAACTAACACAACATTGTTAATCAACTATACTCCAATATAAAATAAAAAAGATTCCAGACCAGAACTGGAACCTTTCCACTTATTAACATCGAGATTTTGAGCAACTTACCTCACAGGGTTGCACTGATAATTAAATGAGGTAATATTTCCCCCAATGTCTAGGGCAATTTCGGGAACATAGTAGACTCTCAATAATGTGATGTTTGAATTACTATATATTAAGTGTCTGCTCTATGCCAGTCACTGTGCAAGCCACAGGGAGGAACTAGTAGAAGACAGTCCCTGCCCTCAACGAACCCACAGTCTGTGCTGTGTAGATTTGAAATGCTCTTGAGTTTGGAATGTCCCCTGGCCATGTGTTACAGTAAACATGCCCCTCATTGCCTTGTCAATCTCCTGTGAGTTCCAGGGAAATCACTCAGCTACTGTTTTGTTCAGGGTTGTGTATGAATCATGGTTTGTGCTAGGTTTCTCCGTCCCTTTCCCATTTTGGATCAGTCTGTATTTATCAAAGCCCACTGACTCAGGAAAGACCTGGAGCACAGAATCAAACAGCTAGAGAATTTCCCACACTTCCCAGCTGTAGATTCTCAGAAGAGGAGTAAATAGGCTAAATAGAGCCAGAGGTCCTGAGTTTTAACTAGTTCCTGTCCTGTGGCTAATGAAGACAGAAAGTATGATTTTCAGTTCATGAGCTTAGCTGCCCAGAAAAAAAAAAAAAAAAAAAAGAGAGAGAGAGAGAGAGAAAGATACCACAAAGCAAAACAAACAAAACAAAACAAAATCCCTCTTTTCTTTATCTTCCTTCAATCCACTTGCTTCTAATTCAGTGTCCACACCTCCTGGCTAACTGGTAGAGAATGAGCTATTAGAGAGTTTCCTTCCTAGACATGATGGACATACTAGAGGCTGTGTAGCATCACAACCTCAGGAAAGCTTCTCTGATCATGAACTTTAACCTGTCCTAGTTAGCACTGAGAGTCCATGGTGCCTGCAGCCCACACCATCCCCCCATTTCTGATGGCAGCACTTCCTCAAGGCCACACCTAGGGTCTTTGGGAAGGCTGGGGCTTCTGGGGTCTCCAACGACCCCAAGCACTCGTTCCTCCTGGCAGTCGGGACATCTTCCAAGGCCGCTTCCAGGGACAGCTCAAATCTCTACTGCTTAGGGCAGGCGCGCACACAAACACACACACACGCACACACACACACACGCACACAGCTCTGTCTCAAAAAATCTGTTTTTTAATCCAAAGTAAAAATTTTCTTCCTTTCTACTCCTGTTTCCCATAGAGGCTCCTCTCCCTCTTCTCTCCCTGCTAGAAAGAGATCTAGTATCATCTATTAAGTGGACATAGACTTTTGAGATCCAAAGCCCAAAAGGGAACTGTCCCTCTCCTTTCCCTTTTGCTGCTAGTGTTCCCAGAGGCAAGAGAGCAAGCCTTGTTACCTACTTGAGTGAGGGAAGGGAAAAGAAAAATGTATGGGAAAACCATGCAAATTAACATGTCTGTAGATTATTCTACCACAGCTCTATGCTACTTGGGTTTCAATGCAGCAAGCAGGGTAGTCGAGGAGGGTTTTGACTACCTAAATGTTTGATATTATATATCAAAGGAGGAGAACCGTCTTATAATAGCATGTGTTTATAGATAATTAGAAGTTAGACATAAAAGGAAATTGCTGCTACAATGTTTGTATTTGAGAAGAATTGATTATGATGAGGTGTGAGAAAGACTAGGCCGCAAGAAAGTTTCACAAACCATCCAAGGCCTTTCCCTAGAGAGTCAGACTTGGCATCCAACAGCACACAAGAGGAAAAGATAGAGGGAAAGATATAGTTACAATAGCCATCACTTACTGGGCATTTACCATATGCCAGTAACTCTATAATATTATCATATTTAAACATCACAAAAAGGCAAAATGTGAGCTCCGTGTGGGAAAGGATTTTGTTTCTTTCACTGTTACACCCCACAGCCATAAACAGTGCCTGGCACATTATAGGTGTTCCTTACGTACTTGTTAAAAGAATGAATAGATTGAATTATCTCCATTTTACAGATTAAAAACAGATTTGGGGGGGGTGATTACATAGTAAAAAAAAAAAAAAATAGAATTTGGACTTAGATAAGTTTAGCACCAAAGATCCTACTCTTTCTATTCTAAACCCTGGGAATTGACCAAGAAAAATAATTCAAATTATGAAAATCAGAAATGCAAGAGGAGACATCTTTATAGAAATAAAAAGAATTGTAAATAAATAGTATTTAAAAAAAACTATCTGCCAACAAATCAGATAACCTAAGTGAAATGGACAAGTTCCTAGAAAGATACAAACTACTGAAAAAGACTCACTCAAAAGGAAATGGAAAATGTGAATAGACACATAACAAGAGATTGAGTTAGTAACTGTAAAACTTCCTCAAGAAAGAAGCCCAGGCCAAGAGGGCTTTACTGCTGGATTCTTCTAAAAATTTAAAAAAGAACCAATAACAATTCATCACAAATGCTTCCAAAACATGGAAGAGGAGGAAACACTTTCCAACTGGTACAACGAGTGATATGAGACTATGTACCTAACCCCATAGAACCCAAAATAGTTATTAACACAATCTCCCAGCTTCTCCAAATTCCAGGAGACTGAAAACTGAAGTGAGTGTTTATGATCTGGATTATAGAGGATGCGGTGTCGCAACACAGAACATCCACTCAGACACTTCGTGACAGCCCAAGAGGGTGTAACTAAGACTGTAGAAATCTGAATATCAGGACTTGGATGGCAAGCGTGGCAGACTTTAGGTACCTATTTGCCCCGCATCACAGGTGGTCTACTGTGATGTGTAATAAAGTGATCCTCCAATGGATCTGTAATATAATCCTACAGCACCAAATAATGGTGCAGGCACAGCAGGTTCCCAAAGAACTAAAGGGCTATGGGGCATGAGAATCACATCCAAATTTAAATCATGCGACCCTGGTGGTTCAAGGTAGAGAACCTTTTTTTTTTTTTTTTTTTTTTTTTGCGGTTCGCGGGCCTCTCACCGCTGTGGCCTCTCCCGTTGCAAAGCACAGGCTCCGGACGCGCAGGCTCAGCGGTTATGGCTCACGGGCCCAGCCGCTCCGCGGCATGTGGGATCCTCCCAGACCGGGGCGCGAACCCAGTTCCCCTGCATCGGCAGGCGGACGC